>NW_028127865.1:0-37935 GCF_965231255.1 Vanellus vanellus
AGCACCTTTTTTTCACTTTCGGCGCCCTCCGGAGGAAAAAAGACAAACGTCCAGCTTTTGCTGCCACAGCAAAAGTGCCAGCGGAGAAAAGTGATGCTGCTTCTCACTGCCTCCTGGAACCCCTTCAAATGCCCCAGACAATTTGGCCCTCTCTGCTTTCCTGCGCAC
Source organism: Vanellus vanellus (assembly GCF_965231255.1). Taxonomy (NCBI): domain Eukaryota; kingdom Metazoa; phylum Chordata; class Aves; order Charadriiformes; family Charadriidae; genus Vanellus; species Vanellus vanellus. Next base: position 169 of record NW_028127865.1, read on the forward strand.
GCTATCCTCAAATGCACCTTTTTTCACTTTCGGCGCTGTTTGGAGCAAAAAAGACAAACGTCCAGCTTTTGCTGCCACAGCAAAGGTGCCAGCGGGGAAAAGTGATGCTGGTCCTCACTGCCTCCTGGAACCCCTTCAAATGCCCCAGACAATTTGGCCCTCTCTGCTTTCCTGCGCACTCTATCCTCAAAAGCACCTTTTTTCACTTTCGGCGCTGTTTGGAGCAAAAAAGACAAACGTCCAGCTTTTGCTGCCACAGCAAAGGTGCCAGCGGGGAAAAGTGATGCTGGTCCTCACTGCCTCCTGGAACCCCTTCAAATGCCCCAGACAATTTGGCCCTCTCTGCTTTCCTGCGCACGCTATCCTCAAAAGCACCTTTTTTCACTTTCGGCGCTGTTTGGAGCAAAAAAGACAAACGTCCAGCTTTTGCTGCCACAGCAAAGGTGCCAGCGGGGAAAAGTGATGCTGCTTCTCACTGCCTCCTGGAACCCCTTCAAATGCCCCAGACAATTTGGCCCTCTCTCCTTTCCTGCGCACGCTATCCTCAAAAGCACCTTTTTTCACTTTCGGCGCCCTCCGGAGGAAAAAAGACAAACGTCCAGCTTTTGCTGCCACAGCAAAGGTGCCAGCAGGGAAAAGTGATGCTGGTCCTCACTGCCTCCTGGAACCCCTTCAAATGCCCCAGACAATTTGGCCCTCTCTGCTTTCCTGCGCACGCTATCCTCAAATGCACCTTTTTTCACTTTCGGCGCTGTTTGGAGCAAAAAAGACAAACGTCCAGCTTTTGCTGCCACAGCAAAGGTGCCAGTGGTGAAAAGTGATGCTGGTCCTCACTGCCTCCTGGAACCCCTTCAAATGCCCCACACAATTTGGCCCTCTCTGCTTTCCTGCGCACGCTATCCTCAAAAGCACCTTTTTTCACTTTCGGCGCTGTTTGGAGCAAAAAAGACAAACGTCCAGCTTTTGCTGCCACAGCAAAGGTGCCAGCGGGGAAAAGTGATGCTGGTCCTCACTGCCTCCTGGAACCCCTTCAAATGCCTCAGACAATTTGGCCCTCTCTGCTTTCCTGCGCACTCTATCCTCAAAAGCACCTTTTTTCACTTTCGGCGCTGTTTGGAGCAAAAAAGACAAACGTCCAGCTTTTGCTGCCACAGCAAAGGTGCCAGCAGGGAAAAGTGATGCTGGTCCTCACTGCCTCCTGGAACCCCTTCAAATGCCCCACACAATTTGGCCCTCTCTGCTTTCCTGCGCACTCTATCCTCAAAAGCACCTTTTTTCACTTTCGGCGCCCTCCGGAGGAAAAAAGACAAACGTCCAGCTTTTGCTGCCACAGCAAAGGTGCCAGCGGGGAAAAGTGATGCTGGTCCTCACTGCCTCCTGGAACCCCTTCAAATGCCCCAGACAATTTGGCCCTCTCTGCTTTCCTGAAAAGTCTATCCTCAAAAGCACCTTTTTTCACTTTCGGCGCTGTTTGGAGCAAAAAAGACAAACGTCCAGCTTTTGCTGCCACAGCAAAGGTGCCAGCGGGGAAAAGTGATGCTGCTTCTCACTGCCTCCTGGAACCCCTTCAAATGCCCCAGACAATTTGGCCTTCTCTCCTTTCCTGCGCACGCTATCCTCAAATGCACCTTTTTTCAGTTTCGGCGCTGTTTGGAGCAAAAAGACAAACGTCCAGCTTTTGCTGCCACAGCAAAGGTGCCAGCGGGGAAAAGTGATGCTGGTCCTCACTGCCTCCTGGAACCCCTTCAAATGCCCCAGACAATTTGGCCCTCTCTGCTTTCCTGAAAAGTCTATCCTCAAAAGCACCTTTTTTCACTTTCGGCGCCCTCCGGAGGAAAAAAGACAAACGTCCAGCTTTTGCTGCCACAGCAAAGGTGCCAGCGGGGAAAAGTGATGCTGCTTCTCACTGCCTCCTGGAACCCCTTCAAATGCCCCAGACAATTTGGCCCTCTCTCCTTTCCTGCGCACGCTATCCTCAAAAGCACCTTTTTTCACTTTCGGCGCTGTTTGGAGCAAAAAAGACAAACGTCCAGCTTTTGCTGCCACAGCAAAGGTGCCAGCGGGGTAAAGTGATGCTGCTTCTCACTGCCTCCTGGAACCCCTTCAAATGCCCCAGACAATTTGGCCCTCTCTGCTTTCCTGCGCACTCTATCCTCAAAAGCACCTTTTTTCACTTTCGGCGCTGTTTGGAGCAAAAAAGACAAACGTCCAGCTTTTGCTGCCACAGCAAAGGTGCCAGCGGGGAAAAGTGATGCTGGTCCTCACTGCCTCCTGGAACCCCTTCAAATGCCCCCAGACAATTTGGCCCTCTCTGCTTTCCTGAAAAGTCTATCCTCAAAAGCACCTTTTTTCACTTTCAGCGCTGTTTGGAGCAAAAAAGACAAACGTCCAGCTTTTGCTGCCACAGCAAAGGTGCCAGCGGGGAAAAGTGATGCTGCTTCTCACTGCCTCCTGGAACCCCTTCAAATGCCCCAGACAATTTGGCCCTCTCTCCTTTCCTGCGCACGCTATCCTCAAAAGCACCTTTTTTCACTTTCGGCGCTGTTTGGAGCAAAAAAGACAAACGTCCAGCTTTTGCTGCCACAGCAAAGGTGCCAGCAGGGAAAAGTGATGCTGGTCCTCACTGCCTCGTGGAACCCCTTCAAATGCCCCAGACAATTTGGCCCTCTCTGCTTTCCTGCGCACGCTATCCTCAAATGCACCTTTTTTCACTTTCGGCGCTGTTTGGAGCAAAAAAGACAAACGTCCAGCTTTTGCTGCCACAGCAAAGGTGCCAGCGGGGAAAAGTGATGCTGGTCCTCACTGCCTCCTGGAACCCCTTCAAATGCCCCACACAATTTGGCCCTCTCTGCTTTCCTGCGCACGCTATCCTCAAATGCACCTTTTTTCACTTTCGGCGCTGTTTGGAGCAAAAAAGACAAACGTCCAGCTTTTGCTGCCACAGCAAAGGTGCCAGCGGGGTAAAGTGATGCTGCTTCTCACTGCCTCCTGGAACCCCTTCAAATGCCCCAGACAATTTGGCCCTCTCTGCTTTCCTGCGCACTCTATCCTCAAAAGCACCTTTTTTCACTTTCGGCGCTGTTTGGAGCAAAAAAGACAAACGTCCAGCTTTTGCTGCCACAGCAAAGGTGCCAGCGGGGAAAAGTGATGCTGGTCCTCACTGCCTCCTGGAACCCCTTCAAATGCCCCAGACAATTTGGCCCTCTCTGCTTTCCTGAAAAGTCTATCCTCAAAAGCACCTTTTTTCACTTTCGGCGCTGTTTGGAGCAAAAAAGACAAACGTCCAGCTTTTGCTGCCACAGCAAAGGTGCCAGCGGGGAAAAGTGATGCTGCTTCTCACTGCCTCCTGGAACCCCTTCAAATGCCCCAGACAATTTGGCCCTCTCTCCTTTCCTGCGCACGCTATCCTCAAAAGCACCTTTTTTCAATTTCGGCGCTGTTTGGAGCAAAAAAGACAAACGTCCAGCTTTTGCTGCCACAGCAAAGGTGCCAGCAGGGAAAAGTGATGCTGGTCCTCACTGCCTCCTGGAACCCCTTCAAATGCCCCACACAATTTGGCCCTCTCTGCTTTCCTGCGCACGCTATCCTCAAAAGCACCTTTTTTCACTTTCGGCGCCCTCCGGAGGAAAAAAGACAAACGTCCAGCTTTTGCTGCCACAGCAAAGGTGCCAGCAGGGAAAAGTGATGCTGCTTCTCACTGCCTCCTGGAACCCCTTCAAATGCCCCAGACAATTTGGCCCTCTCTGCTTTCCTGCGCACGCTATCCTCAAATGCACCTTTTTTCACTTTCGGCGCTGTTTGGAGCAAAAAAGACAAACGTCCAGCTTTTGCTGCCACAGCAAAGGTGCCAGCGGGGAAAAGTGATGCTGGTCCTCACTGCCTCCTGGAACCCCTTCAAATGCCCCAGACAATTTGGCCCTCTCTGCTTTCCTGCGCACTCTATCCTCAAAAGCACCTTTTTTCACTTTCGGCGCTGTTTGGAGCAAAAAAGACAAACGTCCAGCTTTTGCTGCCACAGCAAAGGTGCCAGCGGGGAAAAGTGATGCTGCTTCTCACTGCCTCCTGGAACCCCTTCAAATGCCCCAGACAATTTGGCCCTCTCTCCTTTCCTGCGCACGCTATCCTCAAAAGCACCTTTTTTCACTTACGGCGCTGTTTGGAGCAAAAAAAGACAAACGTCCAGCTTTTGCTGCCACAGCAAAGGTGCCAGCAGGGAAAAGTGATGCTGGTCCTCACTGCCTCCTGGAACCCCTTCAAATGCCCCAGACAATTTGGCCCTCTCTGCTTTCCTGCGCACGCTATCCTCAAATGCACCTTTTTTTCACTTTCGGCGCTGTTTGGAGCAAAAAAGACAAACGTCCAGCTTTTGCTGCCACAGCAAAGGTGCCAGCGGGGAAAAGTGATGCTGCTTCTCACTGCCTCCTGGAACCCCTTCAAATGCCCCACACAATTTGGCCCTCTCTCCTTTCCTGCGCACGCTATCCTCAAAAGCACCTTTTTTCAATTTCGGCGCTGTTTGGAGCAAAAAAGACAAACGTCCAGCTTTTGCTGCCACAGCAAAGGTGCCAGCAGGGAAAAGTGATGCTGGTCCTCACTGCCTCCTGGAACCCCTTCAAATGCCCCACACAATTTGGCCCTCTCTGCTTTCCTGCGCACGCTATCCTCAAAAGCACCTTTTTTCACTTTCGGCGCCCTCCGGAGGAAAAAAGACAAACGTCCAGCTTTTGCTGCCACAGCAAAGGTGCCAGCAGGGAAAAGTGATGCTGGTCCTCACTGCCTCCTGGAACCCCTTCAAATGCCCCAGACAATTTGGCCCTCTCTGCTTTCCTGCGCACGCTATCCTCAAATGCACCTTTTTTCACTTTCGGCGCTGTTTGGAGCAAAAAAGACAAACGTCCAGCTTTTGCTGCCACAGCAAAGGTGCCAGCAGGGAAAAGTGATGCTGGTCCTCACTGCCTCCTGGAACCCCTTCAAATGCCCCACACAATTTGGCCCTCTCTGCTTTCCTGCGCACGCTATCCTCAAAAGCACCTTTTTTCACTTTCGGCGCCCTCCGGAGGAAAAAAGACAAACGTCCAGCTTTTGCTGCCACAGCAAAGGTGCCAGCAGGGAAAAGTGATGCTGCTTCTCACTGCCTCCTGGAACCCCTTCAAATGCCCCACACAATTTGGCCCTCTCTGCTTTCCTGCGCACGCTATCCTCAAAAGCACCTTTTTTCACTTTCGACGCCCTCCGGAGGAAAAAAGACAAACGTCCAGCTTTTGCTGCCACAGCAAAGGTGCCAGCAGGGAAAAGTGATGCTAGTCCTCACTGCCTCCTGGAACCCCTTCAAATGCCCCAGACAATTTAGCCCTCTCTGCTTTCCTGCGCACGCTATCCTCAAATGCACCTTTTTTCACTTTCGGCGCTGTTTGGAGCAAAAAAGACAAACGTCCAGCTTTTGCTGCCACAGCAAAGGTGCCAGTGGGGAAAAGTGATGCTGGTCCTCACTGCCTCCTGGAACCCCTTCAAATGCCCCACACAATTTGGCCCTCTCTGCTTTCCTGCGCACGCTATCCTCAAAAGCACCTTTTTTCACTTTCGGCGCTGTTTGGAGCAAAAAAGACAAACGTCCAGCTTTTGCTGCCACAGCAAAGGTGCCAGCGGGGAAAAGTGATGCTGGTCCTCACTGCCTCCTGGAACCCCTTCAAATGCCCCAGACAATTTGGCCCTCTCTGCTTTCCTGCGCACGCTATCCTCAAATGCACCTTTTTTCACTTTCGGCGCTGTTTGGAGCAAAAAAGACAAACGTCCAGCTTTTGCTGCCACAGCAAAGGTGCCAGTGGGGAAAAGTGATGCTGGTCCTCACTGCCTCCTGGAACCCCTTCAAATGCCCCAGACAATTTGGCCCTCTCTGCTTTCCTGCACACGCTATCCTCAAATGCACCTTTTTTCACTTTCGGCGCTGTTTGGAGCAAAAAAGACAAACGTCCAGCTTTTGCTGCCACAGCAAAGGTGCCAGCGGGGAAAAGTGATGCTGGTCCTCACTGCCTCCTGGAACCCCTTCAAATGCCCCAGACAATTTGGCCCTCTCTGCTTTCCTGCGCACTCTATCCTCAAAAGCACCTTTTTTCACTTTCGGCGCTGTTTGGAGCAAAAAAGACAAACGTCCAGCTTTTGCTGCCACAGCAAAGGTGCCAGCAGGGAAAAGTGATGCTGGTCCTCACTGCCTCCTGGAACCCCTTCAAATGCCCCACACAATTTGGCCCTCTCTGCTTTCCTGCGCACGCTATCCTCAAAAGCACCTTTTTTCACTTTCGGCGCTGTTTGGAGCAAAAAAGACAAACGTCCAGCTTTTCCTGCCACAGCAAAGGTGCCAGCAGGGAAAAGTGATGCTGCTTCTCACTGCCTCCTGGAACCCCTTCAAATGCCCCAGACAATTTGGCCCTCTCTGCTTTCCTGCGCACGCTATCCTCAAAAGCACCTTTTTTCACTTTCGGCGCCCTCCGGAGGAAAAAAGACAAACGTCCAGCTTTTGCTGCCACAGCAAAAGTGCCAGCGGAGAAAAGTGATGCTGCTTCTCACTGCCTCCTGGAACCCCTTCAAATGCCCCAGACAATTTGGCCCTCTCTGCTTTCCTGCGCACGCTATCCTCAAATGCACCTTTTTTCACTTTCGGCGCTGTTTGGAGCAAAAAAGACAAACGTCCAGCTTTTGCTGCCACAGCAAAGGTGCCAGCGGGGAAAAGTGATGCTGGTCCTCACTGCCTCCTGGAACCCCTTCAAATGCCCCAGACAATTTGGCCCTCTCTGCTTTCCTGCGCACTCTATCCTCAAAAGCACCTTTTTTCACTTTCGGCGCTGTTTGGAGCAAAAAAGACAAACGTCCAGCTTTTGCTGCCACAGCAAAGGTGCCAGCGGGGAAAAGTGATGCTGGTCCTCACTGCCTCCTGGAACCCCTTCAAATGCCCCAGACAATTTGGCCCTCTCTGCTTTCCTGCGCACGCTATCCTCAAAAGCACCTTTTTTCACTTTCGGCGCTGTTTGGAGCAAAAAAGACAAACGTCCAGCTTTTGCTGCCACAGCAAAGGTGCCAGCGGGGAAAAGTGATGCTGCTTCTCACTGCCTCCTGGAACCCCTTCAAATGCCCCAGACAATTTGGCCCTCTCTGCTTTCCTGCGCACGCTATCCTCAAAAGCACCTTTTTTCACTTTCGGCGCCCTCCGGAGGAAAAAAGACAAACGTCCAGCTTTTGCTGCCACAGCAAAGGTGCCAGCAGGGAAAAGTGATGCTGGTCCTCACTGCCTCCTGGAACCCCTTCAAATGCCCCAGACAATTTGGCCCTCTCTGCTTTCCTGCGCACGCTATCCTCAAATGCACCTTTTTTCACTTTCGGCGCTGTTTGGAGCAAAAAAGACAAACGTCCAGCTTTTGCTGCCACAGCAAAGGTGCCAGTGGTGAAAAGTGATGCTGGTCCTCACTGCCTCCTGGAACCCCTTCAAATGCCCCACACAATTTGGCCCTCTCTGCTTTCCTGCGCACGCTATCCTCAAAAGCACCTTTTTTCACTTTCGGCGCTGTTTGGAGCAAAAAAGACAAACGTCCAGCTTTTGCTGCCACAGCAAAGGTGCCAGCGGGGAAAAGTGATGCTGGTCCTCACTGCCTCCTGGAACCCCTTCAAATGCCTCAGACAATTTGGCCCTCTCTGCTTTCCTGCGCACTCTATCCTCAAAAGCACCTTTTTTCACTTTCGGCGCTGTTTGGAGCAAAAAAGACAAACGTCCAGCTTTTGCTGCCACAGCAAAGGTGCCAGCAGGGAAAAGTGATGCTGGTCCTCACTGCCTCCTGGAACCCCTTCAAATGCCCCACACAATTTGGCCCTCTCTGCTTTCCTGCGCACTCTATCCTCAAAAGCACCTTTTTTCACTTTCGGCGCCCTCCGGAGGAAAAAAGACAAACGTCCAGCTTTTGCTGCCACAGCAAAGGTGCCAGCGGGGAAAAGTGATGCTGGTCCTCACTGCCTCCTGGAACCCCTTCAAATGCCCCAGACAATTTGGCCCTCTCTGCTTTCCTGAAAAGTCTATCCTCAAAAGCACCTTTTTTCACTTTCGGCGCTGTTTGGAGCAAAAAAGACAAACGTCCAGCTTTTGCTGCCACAGCAAAGGTGCCAGCGGGGAAAAGTGATGCTGCTTCTCACTGCCTCCTGGAACCCCTTCAAATGCCCCAGACAATTTGGCCTTCTCTCCTTTCCTGCGCACGCTATCATCAAATGCACCTTTTTTCAGTTTCGGCGCTGTTTGGAGCAAAAAAGACAAACGTCCAGCTTTTGCTGCCACAGCAAAGGTGCCAGCGGGGAAAAGTGATGCTGGTCCTCACTGCCTCCTGGAACCCCTTCAAATGCCCCAGACAATTTGGCCCTCTCTGCTTTCCTGAAAAGTCTATCCTCAAAAGCACCTTTTTTCACTTTCGGCGCCCTCCGGAGGAAAAAAGACAAACGTCCAGCTTTTGCTGCCACAGCAAAGGTGCCAGCGGGGAAAAGTGATGCTGCTTCTCACTGCCTCCTGGAACCCCTTCAAATGCCCCAGACAATTTGGCCCTCTCTCCTTTCCTGCGCACGCTATCCTCAAAAGCACCTTTTTTCATGTTCGGCGCTGTTTGGAGCAAAAAAGACAAACGTCCAGCTTTTGCTGCCACAGCAAAGGTGCCAGCGGGGAAAAGTGATGCTGCTTCTCACTGCCTCCTGGAACCCCTTCAAATGCCCCAGACAATTTGGCCCTCTCTGCTTTCCTGCGCACTCTATCCTCAAAAGCACCTTTTTTCACTTTCGGCGCTGTTTGGAGCAAAAAAGACAAACGTCCAGCTTTTGCTGCCACAGCAAAGGTGCCAGCGGGGAAAAGTGATGCTGGTCCTCACTGCCTCCTGGAACCCCTTCAAATGCCCCAGACAATTTGGCCCTCTCTGCTTTCCTGAAAAGTCTATCCTCAAAAGCACCTTTTTTCACTTTCGGCGCTGTTTGGAGCAAAAAAGACAAACGTCCAGCTTTTGCTGCCACAGCAAAGGTGCCAGCGGGGAAAAGTGATGCTGCTTCTCACTGCCTCCTGGAACCCCTTCAAATGCCCCAGACAATTTGGCCCTCTCTCCTTTCCTGCGCACGCTATCCTCAAAAGCACCTTTTTTCACTTTCGGCGCTGTTTGGAGCAAAAAAGACAAACGTCCAGCTTTTGCTGCCACAGCAAAGGTGCCAGCAGGGAAAAGTGATGCTGGTCCTCACTGCCTCGTGGAACCCCTTCAAATGCCCCACACAATTTGGCCCTCTCTGCTTTCCTGCGCACGCTATCCTCAAATGCACCTTTTTTCACTTTCGGCGCTGTTTGGAGCAAAAAAGACAAACGTCCAGCTTTTGCTGCCACAGCAAAGGTGCCAGCGGGGAAAAGTGATGCTGGTCCTCACTGCCTCCTGGAACCCCTTCAAATGCCCCACACAATTTGGCCCTCTCTGCTTTCCTGCGCACGCTATCCTCAAATGCACCTTTTTTCACTTTCGGCGCTGTTTGGAGCAAAAAAGACAAACGTCCAGCTTTTGCTGCCACAGCAAAGGTGCCAGCGGGGTAAAGTGATGCTGCTTCTCACTGCCTCCTGGAACCCCTTCAAATGCCCCAGACAATTTGGCCCTCTCTGCTTTCCTGCGCACTCTATCCTCAAAAGCACCTTTTTTCACTTTCGGCGCTGTTTGGAGCAAAAAAGACAAACGTCCAGCTTTTGCTGCCACAGCAAAGGTGCCAGCGGGGAAAAGTGATGCTGGTCCTCACTGCCTCCTGGAACCCCTTCAAATGCCCCAGACAATTTGGCCCTCTCTGCTTTCCTGAAAAGTCTATCCTCAAAAGCACCTTTTTTCACTTTCGGCGCTGTTTGGAGCAAAAAAGACAAACGTCCAGCTTTTGCTGCCACAGCAAAGGTGCCAGCGGGGAAAAGTGATGCTGCTTCTCACTGCCTCCTGGAACCCCTTCAAATGCCCCAGACAATTTGGCCCTCTCTCCTTTCCTGCGCACGCTATCCTCAAAAGCACCTTTTTTCAATTTCGGCGCTGTTTGGAGCAAAAAAGACAAACGTCCAGCTTTTGCTGCCACAGCAAAGGTGCCAGCGGGGAAAAGTGATGCTGGTCCTCACTGCCTCCTGGAACCACTTCAAATGCCCCACACAATTTGGCCCTCTCTGCTTTCCTGCGCACGCTATCCTCAAAAGCACCTTTTTTCACTTTCGGCGCCCTCCGGAGGAAAAAAGACAAACGTCCAGCTTTTGCTGCCACAGCAAAGGTGCCAGCGGGGAAAAGTGATGCTGGTCCTCACTGCCTCCTGGAACCCCTTCAAATGCCCCACACAATTTGGCCCTCTCTGCTTTCCTGCGCACGCTATCCTCAAATGCACCTTTTTTCACTTTCGGCGCTGTTTGGAGCAAAAAAGACAAACGTCCAGCTTTTGCTGCCACAGCAAAGGTGCCAGCGGGGAAAAGTGATGCTGGTCCTCACTGCCTCCTGGAACCCCTTCAAATGCCCCAGACAATTTGGCCCTCTCTGCTTTCCTGCGCACTCTATCCTCAAAAGCACCTTTTTTCACTTTCGGCGCTGTTTGGAGCAAAAAAGACAAACGTCCAGCTTTTGCTGCCACAGCAAAGGTGCCAGCGGGGAAAAGTGATGCTGCTTCTCACTGCCTCCTGGAACCCCTTCAAATGCCCCAGACAATTTGGCCCTCTCTGCTTTCCTGCGCACTCTATCCTCAAAAGCACCTTTTTTCACTTTCGGCGCTGTTTGGAGCAAAAAAGACAAACGTCCAGCTTTTGCTGCCACAGCAAAGGTGCCAGCGGGGAAAAGTGATGCTGGTCCTCACTGCCTCCTGGAACCCCTTCAAATGCCCCAGACAATTTGGCCCTCTTTGCTTTCCTGAAAAGTCTATCCTCAAAAGCACCTTTTTTCACTTTCGGCGCTGTTTGGAGCAAAAAAGACAAACGTCCAGCTTTTGCTGCCACAGCAAAGGTGCCAGCGGGGAAAAGTGATGCTGCTTCTCACTGCCTCCTGGAACCCCTTCAAATGCCCCAGACAATTTGGCCCTCTCTCCTTTCCTGCGCACGCTATCCTCAAAAGCACCTTTTTTCACTTTCGGCGCTGTTTGGAGCAAAAAAGACAAACGTCCAGCTTTTGCTGCCACAGCAAAGGTGCCAGCAGGGAAAAGTGATGCTGGTCCTCACTGCCTCCTGGAACCCCTTCAAATGCCCCAGACAATTTGGCCCTCTCTGCTTTCCTGCGCACGCTATCCTCAAATGCACCTTTTTTCACTTTCGGCGCTGTTTGGAGCAAAAAAGACAAACGTCCAGCTTTTGCTGCCACAGCAAAGGTGCCAGCGGGGAAAAGTGATGCTGCTTCTCACTGCCTCCTGGAACCCCTTCAAATGCCCCACACAATTTGGCCCTCTCTCCTTTCCTGCGCACGCTATCCTCAAAAGCACCTTTTTTCAATTTCGGCGCTGTTTGGAGCAAAAAAGACAAACGTCCAGATTTTGCTGCCACAGCAAAGGTGCCAGCGGGGAAAAGTGATGCTGGTCCTCACTGCCTCCTGGAACCCCTTCAAATGCCCCACACAATTTGGCCCTCTCTGCTTTCCTGCGCACTCTATCCTCAAAAGCACCTTTTTTCACTTTCGGCGCCCTCCGGAGGATAAAAGACAAACGTCCAGCTTTTGCTGCCACAGCAAAGGTGCCAGCGGGGAAAAGTGATGCTGGTCCTCACTGCCTCCTGGAACCCCTTCAAATGCCCCAGACAATTTGGCCCTCTCTGCTTTCCTGAAAAGTCTATCCTCAAAAGCACCTTTTTTCACTTTCGGCGCCCTCCGGAGGAAAAAAGACAAACGTCCAGCTTTTGCTGCCACAGCAAAGGTGCCAGCGGGGAAAAGTGATGCTGCTTCTCACTGCCTCCTGGAACCCCTTCAAATGCCCCAGACAATTTGGCCCTCTCTGCTTTCCTGTGCACGCTATCCTCAAAAGCACCTTTTTTCACTTTCGGCGCTGTTTGGAGCAAAAAAGACAAACGTCCAGCTTTTGCTGCCACAGCAAAGGTGCCAGCGGGGAAAAGTGATGCTGCTTCTCACTGCCTCCTGGAACCCCTTCAAATGCCCCCGACAATTTGGCCCTCTCTGCTTTCCTGCGCACGCTATCCTCAAAAGCACCTTTTTTCACTTTCGGCGCTGTTTGGAGCAAAAAAGACAAACGTCCAGCTTTTGCTGCCACAGCAAAGGTGCCAGCAGGGAAAAGTGATGCTGCTTCTCACTGCCTCCTGGAACCCCTTCAAATGCCCCACACAATTTGGCCCTCTCTGCTTTCCTGCGCACGCTATCCTCAAAAGCACCTTTTTTCACTTTCGGCGCTGTTTGGAGCAAAAAAGAAAAACGTCCAGCTTTTGCTGCCACAGCAAAGGTGCCAGCGGGGAAAAGTGATGCTGGTCCTCACTGCCTCCTGGAACCCCTTCAAATGCCCCAGACAATTTGGCCCTCTCTGCTTTCCTGCGCACGCTATCCTCAAATGCACCTTTTTTCACTTTCGGCGCTGTTTGGAGCAAAAAAGACAAACGTCCAGCTTTTGCTGCCACAGCAAAGGTGCCAGCGGGGTAAAGTGATGCTGCTTCTCACTGCCTCCTGGAACCCCTTCAAATGCCCCAGACAATTTGGCCCTCTCTGCTTTCCTGCGCACTCTATCCTCAAAAGCACCTTTTTTCACTTTCGGCGCTGTTTGGAGCAAAAAAGACAAACGTCCAGCTTTTGCTGCCACTGCAAAGGTGCCAGCGGGGAAAAGTGATGCTGGTCCTCACTGCCTCCTGGAACCCCTTCAAATGCCCCAGACAATTTGGCCCTCTCTGCTTTCCTGAAAAGTCTATCCTCAAAAGCACCTTTTTTCACTTTCGGCGCTGTTTGGAGCAAAAAAGACAAACGTCCAGCTTTTGCTGCCACAGCAAAGGTGCCAGCGGGGAAAAGTGATGCTGCTTCTCACTGCCTCCTGGAACCCCTTCAAATGCCCCAGACAATTTGGCCCTCTCTGCTTTCCTGCGCACGCTATCCTCAAAAGCACCTTTTTTCAATTTCGGCGCTGTTTGGAGCAAAAAAGACAAACGTCCAGCTTTTGCTGCCACAGCAAAGGTGCCAGCAGGGAAAAGTGATGCTGGTCCTCACTGCCTCCTGGAACCCCTTCAAATGCCCCACACAATTTGGCCCTCTCTGCTTTCCTGCGCACGCTATCCTCAAAAGCACCTTTTTTCACTTTCGGCGCCCTCCGGAGGAAAAAAGACAAACGTCCAGCTTTTGCTGCCACAGCAAAGGTGCCAGCAGGGAAAAGTGATGCTGCTTCTCACTGCCTCCTGGAACCCCTTCAAATGCCCCAGACAATTTGGCCCTCTCTGCTTTCCTGCGCACGCTATCCTCAAATGCACCTTTTTTCACTTTCGGCGCTGTTTGGAGCAAAAAAGACAAACGTCCAGCTTTTGCTGCCACAGCAAAGGTGCCAGCGGGGAAAAGTGATGCTGGTCCTCACTGCCTCCTGGAACCCCTTCAAATGCCCCAGACAATTTGGCCCTCTCTGCTTTCCTGCGCACGCTATCCTCAAAAGCACCTTTTTTCACTTTCGGCGCTGTTTGGAGCAAAAAAGACAAACGTCCAGCTTTTGCTGCCACAGCAAAGGTGCCAGCGGGGAAAAGTGATGCTGCTTCTCACTGCCTCCTGGAACCCCTTCAAATGCCCCAGACAATTTGGCCCTCTCTCCTTTCCTGCGCACGCTATCCTCAAAAGCACCTTTTTTCAATTTCGGCGCTGTTTGGAGCAAAAAAGACAAACGTCCAGCTTTTGCTGCCACAGCAAAGGTGCCAGCAGGGAAAAGTGATGCTGGTCCTCACTGCCTCCTGGAACCCCTTCAAATGCCCCAGACAATTTGGCCCTCTCTGCTTTCCTGCGCACGCTATCCTCAAAAGCACCTTTTTTCACTTTCGGCGCTGTTTGGAGCAAAAAAGACAAACGTCCAGCTTTTGCTGCCACAGCAAAGGTGCCAGCGGGGAAAAGTGATGCTGGTCCTCACTGCCTCCTGGAACCCCTTCAAATGCCCCAGACAATTTGGCCCTCTCTCCTTTCCTGCGCACGCTATCCTCAAAAGCACCTTTTTTCACTTTCGGCGCTGTTTGGAGCAAAAAAGACAAACGTCCAGCTTTTGCTGCCACAGCAAAGGTGCCAGCAGGGAAAAGTGATGCTGGTCCTCACTGCCTCCTGGAACCCCTTCAAATGCCCCACACAATTTGGCCCTCTCTGCTTTCCTGCGCACGCTATCCTCAAAAGCACCTTTTTTCACTTTCGGCGCCCTCCGGAGGAAAAAAGACAAACGTCCAGCTTTTGCTGCCACAGCAAAGGTGCCAGCAGGGAAAAGTGATGCTGCTTCTCACTGCCTCCTGGAACCCCTTCAAATGCCCCAGACAATTTGGCCCTCTCTGCTTTCCTGCGCACGCTATCCTCAAAAGCACCTTTTTTCACTTTCGGCGCTGTTTGGAGCAAAAAAGACAAACGTCCAGCTTTTGCTGCCACAGCAAAGGTGCCAGCGGGGAAAAGTGATGCTGGTCCTCACTGCCTCCTGGAACCCCTTCAAATGCCCCAGACAATTTGGCCCTCTCTGCTTTCCTGCGCACTCTATCCTCAAAAGCACCTTTTTTCACTTTCGGCGCTGTTTGGAGCAAAAAAGACAAACGTCCAGCTTTTGCTGCCACAGCAAAGGTGCCAGCGGGGAAAAGTGATGCTGCTTCTCACTGCCTCCTGGAACCCCTTCAAATGCCCCAGACAATTTGGCCCTCTCTGCTTTCCTGCGCACTCTATCCTCAAAAGCACCTTTTTTCACTTTCGGCGCTGTTTGGAGCAAAAAAGACAAACGTCCAGCTTTTGCTGCCACAGCAAAGGTGCCAGCGGGGAAAAGTGATGCTGGTCCTCACTGCCTCCTGGAACCCCTTCAAATGCCCCAGACAATTTGGCCCTCTCTGCTTTCCTGCGCACGCTATCCTCAAAAGCACCTTTTTTCACTTTCGGCGCCCTCCGGAGGAAAAAAGACAAACGTCCAGCTTTTGCTGCCACAGCAAAGGTGCCAGCGGGGAAAAGTGATGCTGCTTCTCACTGCCTCCTGGAACCCCTTCAAATGCCCCAGACAATTTGGCCCTCTCTGCTTTCCTGCGCACGCTATCCTCAAATGCACCTTTTTTCACTTTCGGCGCTGTTTGGAGCAAAAAAGAAAAACGTCCAGCTTTTGCTGCCACAGCAAAGGTGCCAGCGGGGAAAAGTGATGCTGGTCCTCACTGCCTCCTGGAACCCCTTCAAATGCCCCAGACAATTTGGCCCTCTCTGCTTTCCTGCGCACTCTATCCTCAAAAGCACCTTTTTTCACTTTCGGCGCTGTTTGGAGCAAAAAAGAAAAACGTCCAGCTTTTGCTGCCACAGCAAAGGTGCCAGCGGGGAAAAGTGATGCTGGTCCTCACTGCCTCCTGGAACCCCTTCAAATGCCCCAGACAATTTGGCCCTCTCTGCTTTCCTGCGCACGCTATCCTCAAAAGCACCTTTTTTCACTTTCGGCGCTGTTTGGAGCAAAAAAGACAAACGTCCAGCTTTTGCTGCCACAGCAAAGGTGCCAGCGGGGAAAAGTGATGCTGCTTCTCACTGCCTCCTGGAACCCCTTCAAATGCCCCAGACAATTTGGCCCTCTCTGCTTTCCTGCGCACGCTATCCTCAAAAGCACCTTTTTTCACTTTCGGCGCCCTCCGGAGGAAAAAAGACAAACGTCCAGCTTTTGCTGCCACAGCAAAGGTGCCAGCAGGGAAAAGTGATGCTGGTCCTCACTGCCTCCTGGAACCCCTTCAAATGCCCCAGACAATTTGGCCCTCTCTGCTTTCCTGCGCACGCTATCCTCAAATGCACCTTTTTTCACTTTCGGCGCTGTTTGGAGCAAAAAAGACAAACGTCCAGCTTTTGCTGCCACAGCAAAGGTGCCAGCGGGGAAAAGTGATGCTGGTCCTCACTGCCTCCTGGAACCCCTTCAAATGCCCCACACAATTTGGCCCTCTCTGCTTTCCTGCGCACGCTATCCTCAAAAGCACCTTTTTTCACTTTCGGCGCTGTTTGGAGCAAAAAAGACAAACGTCCAGCTTTTGCTGCCACAGCAAAGGTGCCAGCGGGGAAAAGTGATGCTGGTCCTCACTGCCTCCTGGAACCCCTTCAAATGCCCCAGACAATTTGGCCCTCTCTGCTTTCCTGCGCACTCTATCCTCAAAAGCACCTTTTTTCACTTTCGGCGCTGTTTGGAGCAAAAAAGACAAACATCCAGCTTTTGCTGCCACAGCAAAGGTGCCAGCAGGGAAAAGTGATGCTGGTCCTCACTGCCTCCTGGAACCCCTTCAAATGCCCCACACAATTTGGCCCTCTCTGCTTTCCTGCGCACTCTATCCTCAAAAGCACCTTTTTTCACTTTCGGCGCCCTCCGGAGGAAAAAAGACAAACGTCCAGCTTTTGCTGCCACAGCAAAGGTGCCAGCGGGGAAAAGTGATGCTGGTCCTCACTGCCTCCTGGAACCCCTTCAAATGCCCCAGACAATTTGGCCCTCTCTGCTTTCCTGCGCACGCTATCCTCAAAAGCACCTTTTTTCACTTTCGGCGCCCTCCGGAGGAAAAAAGACAAACGTCCAGCTTTTGCTGCCACAGCAAAGGTGCCAGCGGGGAAAAGTGATGCTGCTTCTCACTGCCTCCTGGAACCCCTTCAAATGCCCCAGACAATTTGGCCCTCTCTCCTTTCCTGCGCACGCTATCCTCAAAAGCACCTTTTTTCACTTTCGGCGCTGTTTGGAGCAAAAAAGACAAACGTCCAGCTTTTGCTGCCACAGCAAAGGTGCCAGCAGGGAAAAGTGATGCTGGTCCTCACTGCCTCCTGGAACCCCTTCAAATGCCCCACACAATTTGGCCCTCTCTGCTTTCCTGCGCACTCTATCCTCAAAAGCACCTTTTTTCACTTTCGGCGCCCTCCGGAGGAAAAAAGACAAACGTCCAGCTTTTGCTGCCACAGCAAAGGTGCCAGCGGGGAAAAGTGATGCTGGTCCTCACTGCCTCCTGGAACCCCTTCAAATGCCCCAGACAATTTGGCCCTCTCTGCTTTCCTGAAAAGTCTATCCTCAAAAGCACCTTTTTTCACTTTCGGCGCCCTCCGGAGGAAAAAAGACAAACGTCCAGCTTTTGCTGCCACAGCAAAGGTGCCAGCGGGGAAAAGTGATGCTGCTTCTCACTGCCTCCTGGAACCCCTTCAAATGCCCCAGACAATTTGGCCCTCTCTGCTTTCCTGCGCACGCTATCCTCAAAAGCACCTTTTTTCACTTTCGGCGCTGTTTGGAGCAAAAAAGACAAACGTCCAGCTTTTGCTGCCACAGCAAAGGTGCCAGCGGGGAAAAGTGATGCTGGTCCTCACTGCCTCCTGGAACCCCTTCAAATGCCCCAGACAATTTGGCCCTCTCTGCTTTCCTGCGCACGCTATCCTCAAAAGCACCTTTTTTCACTTTCAGCGCTGTTTGGAGCAAAAAAGACAAACGTCCAGCTTTTGCTGCCACAGCAAAGGTGCCAGCGGGGAAAAGTGATGCTGGTCCTCACTGCCTCCTGGAACCCCTTCAAATGCCCCACACAATTTGGCCCTCTCTGAGTTCCTGCGCACGCTATCCTCAA
This sequence comes from Vanellus vanellus, assembly GCF_965231255.1. Classification (NCBI taxonomy): domain Eukaryota; kingdom Metazoa; phylum Chordata; class Aves; order Charadriiformes; family Charadriidae; genus Vanellus; species Vanellus vanellus. The sequence goes on from NW_028127865.1 coordinate 17,903, forward strand.
AAGCACCTTTTTTCACTTTCGGCGCTGTTTGGAGCAAAAAAGACAAACGTCCAGCTTTTGCTGCCACAGCAAAGGTGCCAGCGGGGCAAAGTGATGCTGGTCCTCACTGCCTCCTGGAACCCCTTCAAATGCCCCAGACAATTTGGCCCTCTCTGCTTTCCTGCGCACGCTATCCTCAAAAGCACCTTTTTTCACTTTCGGCGCTGTTTGGAGCAAAAAAGACAAACGTCCAGCTTTTGCTGCCACAGCAAAGGTGCCAGCGGGGAAAAGTGATGCTGGTCCTCACTGCCTCCTGGAACCCCTTCAAATGCCCTAGACAATTTGGCCCTCTCTGCTTTCCTGCGCACGCTATCCTCAAAAGCACCTTTTTTCACTTTCGGCGCCCTCCGGAGGAAAAAAGACAAACGTCCAGCTTTTGCTGCCACAGCAAAGGTGCCAGCGGGGAAAAGTGATGCTGCTTCTCACTGCCTCCTGGAACCCCTTCAAATGCCCCAGACAATTTGGCCCTCTCTGCTTTCCTGCGCACGCTATCCTCAAAAGCACCTTTTTTCACTTTCGGCGCTGTTTGGAGCAAAAAAGACAAACGTCCAGCTTTTGCTGCCACAGCAAAGGTGCCAGCGGGGAAAAGTGATGCTGGTCCTCACTGCCTCCTGGAACCCCTTCAAATGCCCCAGACAATTTGGCCCTCTCTGCTTTCCTGCGCACGCTATCCTCAAAAGCACCTTTTTTCACTTTCGGCGCTGTTTGGAGCAAAAAAGACAAACGTCCAGCTTTTGCTGCCACAGCAAAGGTGCCAGCGGGGAAAAGTGATGCTGGTCCTCACTGCCTCCTGGAACCCCTTCAAATGCCCCAGACAATTTGGACCTCTCTGCTTTCCTGAAAAGTCTATCCTCAAAAACACCTTTTTTCACTTTCGGCGCTGTTTGGAGCAAAAAAGACAAACGTCCAGCTTTTGCTGCCACAGCAAAGGTGCCAGCAGGGAAAAGTGATGCTGGTCCTCACTGCCTCCTGGAACCCCTTCAAATGCCCCACACAATTTGGCCCTCTCTGCTTTCCTGCGCACGCTATCCTCAAAAGCACCTTTTTTCACTTTCGGCGCCCTCCGGAGGAAAAAAGACAAACGTCCAGCTTTTGCTGCCACAGCAAAGGTGCCAGCAGGGAAAAGTGATGCTGCTTCTCACTGCCTCCTGGAACCCCTTCAAATGCCCCAGACAATTTGGCCCTCTCTGCTTTCCTGCGCACGCTATCCTCAAATGCACCTTTTTTCACTTTCGGCGCTGTTTGGAGCAAAAAAGACAAACGTCCAGCTTTTGCTGCCACAGCAAAGGTGCCAGCGGGGAAAAGTGATGCTGGTCCTCACTGCCTCCTGGAACCCCTTCAAATGCCCCAGACAATTTGGCCCTCTCTGCTTTCCTGCGCACTCTATCCTCAAAAGCACCTTTTTTCACTTTCGGCGCTGTTTGGAGCAAAAAAGACAAACGTCCAGCTTTTGCTGCCACAGCAAAGGTGCCAGCGGGGAAAAGTGATGCTGCTTCTCACTGCCTCCTGGAACCCCTTCAAATGCCCCAGACAATTTGGCCCTCTCTGCTTTCCTGCGCACGCTATCCTCAAAAGCACCTTTTTTCACTTTCGGCGCTGTTTGGAGCAAAAAAGACAAACGTCCAGCTTTTGCTGCCACTGCAAAGGTGCCAGCGGGGAAAAGTGATGCTGGTCCTCACTGCCTCCTGGAACCCCTTCAAATGCCCCAGACAATTTGGCCCTCTCTGCTTTCCTGAAAAGTCTATCCTCAAAAGCACCTTTTTTCACTTTCGGCGCTGTTTGGAGCAAAAAAGACAAACGTCCAGCTTTTGCTGCCACAGCAAAGGTGCCAGCGGGGAAAAGTGATGCTGCTTCTCACTGCCTCCTGGAACCCCTTCAAATGCCCCAGACAATTTGGCCCTCTCTCCTTTCCTGCGCACGCTATCCTCAAAAGCACCTTTTTTCACTTTCGGCGCTGTTTGGAGCAAAAAAGACAAACGTCCAGCTTTTGCTGCCACAGAAAAGGTGCCAGCAGGGAAAAGTGATGCTGGTCCTCACTGCCTCCTGGAACCCCTTCAGATGCCCCACACAATTTGGCCCTCTCTGCTTTCCTGCGCACGCTATCCTCAAAAGCACCTTTTTTCACTTTCGGCGCCTACCGGAGGAAAAAAGACAAACGTCCAGCTTTTGCTGCCACAGCAAAGGTGCCAGCGGGGAAAAGTGATGCTGCTTCTCACTGCCTCCTGGAACCCCTTCAAATGCCCCACACAATTTGGCCCTCTCTGCTTTCCTGCGCACGCTATCCTCAAATGCACCTTTTTTCACTTTCGGCGCTGTTTGGAGCAAAAAAGACAAACGTCCAGCTTTTGCTGCCACAGCAAAGGTGCCAGCGGGGAAAAGTGATGCTGCTTCTCACTGCCTCCTGGAACCCCTTCAAATGCCACACACAATTTGGCCCTCTCTCCTTTCCTGCGCACGCTATCCTCAAAAGCACCTTTTTTCACTTTCGGCGCTGTTTGGAGCAAAAAAGACAAACGTCCAGCTTTTGCTGCCACAGCAAAGGTGCCAGCAGGGAAAAGTGATGCTGGTCCTCACTGCCTCCTGGAACCCCTTCAAATGCCCCACACAATTTGGCCCTCTCTGCTTTCCTGCGCACTCTATCCTCAAAAGCACCTTTTTTCACTTTCGGCGCTGTTTGGAGCAAAAAAGACAAACGTCCAGCTTTTGCTGCCACAGCAAAGGTGCCAGCGGGGAAAAGTGATGCTGCTTCTCACTGCCTCCTGGAACCCCTTCAAATGCCCCAGACAATTTGGCCCTCTCTGCTTTCCTGCGCACGCTATCCTCAAAAGCACCTTTTTTCACTTTCGGCGCTGTTTGGAGCAAAAAAGACAAACGTCCAGCTTTTGCTGCCACTGCAAAGGTGCCAGCGGGGAAAAGTGATGCTGGTCCTCACTGCCTCCTGGAACCCCTTCAAATGCCCCAGACAATTTGGCCCTCTCTGCTTTCCTGAAAAGTCTATCCTCAAAAGCACCTTTTTTCACTTTCGGCGCTGTTTGGAGCAAAAAAGACAAACGTCCAGCTTTTGCTGCCACAGCAAAGGTGCCAGCGGGGAAAAGTGATGCTGCTTCTCACTGCCTCCTGGAACCCCTTCAAATGCCCCAGACAATTTGGCCCTCTCTCCTTTCCTGCGCACGCTATCCTCAAAAGCACCTTTTTTCACTTTCGGCGCTGTTTGGAGCAAAAAAGACAAACGTCCAGCTTTTGCTGCCACAGAAAAGGTGCCAGCAGGGAAAAGTGATGCTGGTCCTCACTGCCTCCTGGAACCCCTTCAGATGCCCCACACAATTTGGCCCTCTCTGCTTTCCTGCGCACGCTATCCTCAAAAGCACCTTTTTTCACTTTCGGCGCCTACCGGAGGAAAAAAGACAAACGTCCAGCTTTTGCTGCCACAGCAAAGGTGCCAGCGGGGAAAAGTGATGCTGCTTCTCACTGCCTCCTGGAACCCCTTCAAATGCCCCAGACAATTTGGCCCTCTCTGCTTTCCTGCGCACGCTATCCTCAAATGCACCTTTTTTCACTTTCGGCGCTGTTTGGAGCAAAAAAGACAAACGTCCAGCTTTTGCTGCCACAGCAAAGGTGCCAGCGGGGAAAAGTGATGCTGCTTCTCACTGCCTCCTGGAACCCCTTCAAATGCCACACACAATTTGGCCCTCTCTCCTTTCCTGCGCACGCTATCCTCAAAAGCACCTTTTTTCACTTTCGGCGCTGTTTGGAGCAAAAAAGACAAACGTCCAGCTTTTGCTGCCACAGCAAAGGTGCCAGCGGGGAAAAGTGATGCTGGTCCTCACTGCCTCCTGGAACCCCTTCAAATGCCCCAGACAATTTGGCCCTCTCTGCTTTCCTGAAAAGTCTATCCTCAAAAGCACCTTTTTTCACTTTCGGCGCTGTTTGGAGCAAAAAAGACAAACGTCCAGCTTTTGCTGCCACAGCAAAGGTGCCAGCGGGGAAAAGTGATGCTGCTTCTCACTGCCTCCTGGAACCCCTTCAAATGCCCCAGACAATTTGGCCCTCTCTGCTTTCCTGCGCACGCTATCCTCAAATGCACCTTTTTTCACTTTCGGCGCTGTTTGGAGCAAAAAAGACAAACGTCCAGCTTTTGCTGCCACAGCAAAGGTGCCAGCGGGGAAAAGTGATGCTGGTCCTCACTGCCTCCTGGAACCCCTTCAAATGCCCCAGACAATTTGGCCCTCTCTGCTTTCCTGAAAAGTCTATCCTCAAAAGCACCTTTTTTCACTTTCGGCGCTGTTTGGAGCAAAAAAGACAAACGTCCAGCTTTTGCTGCCACAGCAAAGGTGCCAGCGGGGAAAAGTGATGCTGGTCCTCACTGCCTCCTGGACCCCCTTCAAATGCCCCAGACAATTTGGCCCTCTCTGCTTTCCTGCGCACGCTATCCTCAAAAGCACCTTTTTTCACTTTCGGCGCTGTTTGGAGCAAAAAAGACAAACGTCCAGCTTTTGCTGCCACAGCAAAGGTGGCAGCGGGGAAAAGTGATGCTGCTTCTCACTGCCTCCTGGAACCCCTTCAAATGCCCCACACAATTTGGCCCTCTCTGCTTTCCTGCGCACGCTATCCTCAAAAGCACCTTTTTTCACTTTCGGCGCCCTCCGGAGGAAAAAAGACAAACGTCCAGCTTTTGCTGCCACAGCAAAGGTGCCAGCAGGGAAAAGTGATGCTGGTCCTCACTGCCTCCTGGAACCCCTTCAAATGCCCCAGACAATTTGGCCCTCTCTGCTTTCCTGCGCACGCTATCCTCAAAAGCACCTTTTTTCACTTTCGGCGCTGTTTGGAGCAAAAAAGACAAACGTCCAGCTTTTGCTGCCACAGCAAAGGTGCCAGCGGGGAAAAGTGATGCTGGTCCTCACTGCCTCCTGGAACCCCTTCAAATGCCCCACACAATTTGGCCCTCTCTGCTTTCCTGCGCACGCTATCCTCAAGAGCACCTTTTTTCACTTTCGGCGCTGTTTGGAGCAAAAAAGACAAACGTCCAGCTTTTGCTGCCACAGCAAAGGTGCCAGCGGGGAAAAGTGATGCTGGTCCTCACTGCCTCCTGGAACCCCTTCAAATGCCCCAGACAATTTGGCCCTCTCTGCTTTCCTGCGCACGCTATCCTCAAAAGCACCTTTTTTCACTTTCGGCGCTGTTTGGAGCAAAAAAGACAAACGTCCAGCTTTTGCTGCCACAGCAAAGGTGCCAGCGGGGAAAAGTGATGCTGCTTCTCACTGCCTCCTGGAACCCCTTCAAATGCCCCAGACAATTTGGCCCTCTCTGCTTTCCTGCGCACTCTATCCTCAAAAGCACCTTTTTTCACTTTCGGCGCTGTTTGGAGCAAAAAAGACAAACGTCCAGCTTTTGCTGCCACAGCAAAGGTGCCAGCGGGGAAAAGTGATGCTGGTCCTCACTGCCTCCTGGAACCCCTTCAAATGCCCCAGACAATTTGGCCCTCTCTGCTTTCCTGAAAAGTCTATCCTCAAAAGCACCTTTTTTCACTTTCGGCGCTGTTTGGAGCAAAAAAGACAAACGTCCAGCTTTTGCTGCCACAGCAAAGGTGCCAGCGGGGAAAAGTGATGCTGCTTCTCACTGCCTCCTGGAACCCCTTCAAATGCCCCAGACAATTTGGCCCTCTCTGCTTTCCTGCGCACGCTATCCTCAAATGCACCTTTTTTCACTTTCGGCGCTGTTTGGAGCAAAAAAGACAAACGTCCAGCTTTTGCTGCCACAGCAAAGGTGCCAGCAGGGAAAAGTGATGCTGGTCCTCACTGCCTCCTGGAACCCCTTCAAATGCCCCAGACAATTTGGCCCTCTCTGCTTTCCTGCGCACGCTATCCTCAAGAGCACCTTTTTTCACTTTCGGCGCTGTTTGGAGCAAAAAAGACAAACGTCCAGCTTTTGCTGCCACAGCAAAGGTGCCAGCGGGGAAAAGTGATGCTGGTCCTCACTGCCTCCTGGAACCCCTTCAAATGCCCCAGACAATTTGGCCCTCTCTGCTTTCCTGCGCACGCTATCCTCAAAAGCACCTTTTTTCACTTTCTGCGCCCTCCGGAGGAAAAAAGACAAACGTCCAGCTTTTGCTGCCACAGCAAAGGTGCCAGCGGGGAAAAGTGATGCTGCTTCTCACTGCCTCCTGGAACCCCTTCAAATGCCCCAGACAATTTGGCCCTCTCTGCTTTCCTGCGCACGCTATCCTCAAAAGCACCTTTTTTCACTTTCGGCGCCCTCCGGAGGAAAAAAGACAAACGTCCAGCTTTTGCTGCCACAGCAAAGGTGCCAGCAGGGAAAAGTGATGCTGGTCCTCACTGCCTCCTGGAACCCCTTCAAATGCCCCAGACAATTTGGCCCTCTCTGCTTTCCTGCGCACGCTATCCTCAAAAGCACCTTTTTTCACTTTTGGCGCTGTTTGGAGCAAAAAAGACAAACGTCCAGCTTTTGCTGCCACAGCAAAGGTGCCAGCGGGGAAAAGTGATGCTGCTTCTCACTGCCTCCTGGAACCCCTTCAAATGCCCCAGACAATTTGGCCCTCTCTGCTTTCCTGCGCACGCTATCCTCAAATGCACCTTTTTTCACTTTCGGCGCTGTTTGGAGCAACAAAGACAAACGTCCAGCTTTTGCTGCCACAGCAAAGGTGCCAGCGGGGAAAAGTGATGCTGGTCCTCACTGCCTCCTGGAACCCCTTCAAATGCCCCAGACAATTTGGCCCTCTCTGAGTTCCTGCGCACGCTATCCTCAAAAGCACCTTTTTTCACTTTCGGCGCCCTCCGGAGGAAAAAAGACAAACGTCCAGCTTTTGCTGCCACAGCAAAGGTGCCAGCGGGGAAAAGTGATGCTGGTCCTCACTGCCTCCTGGAACCCCTTCAAATGCCCCAGACAATTTGGCCCTCTCTGCTTTCCTGCGCACTCTATCCTCAAAAGCACCTTTTTTCACTTTCGGCGCTGTTTGGAGCAAAAAAGACAAACGTCCAGCTTTTGCTGCCACAGCAAAGGTGCCAGCGGGGAAAAGTGATGCTGGTCCTCACTGCCTCCTGGAACCCCTTCAAATGCCCCACACAATTTGGCCCTCTCTGCTTTCCTGCGCACGCTATCCTCAAAAGCACCTTTTTTCACTTTCGGCGCCCTCCGGAGGAAAAAAGACAAACGTCCAGCTTTTGCTGCCACAGCAAAGGTGCCAGCGGGGAAAAGTGATGCTGGTCCTCACTGCCTCCTGGAACCCCTTCAAATGCCCCACACAATTTGGCCCTCTCTGCTTTCCTGCGCACGCTATCCTCAAATGCACCTTTTTTCACTTTCGGCGCTGTTTGGAGCAAAAAAGACAAACGTCCAGCTTTTGCTGCCACAGCAAAGGTGCCAGCGGGGAAAAGTGATGCTGGTCCTCACTGCCTCCTGGAACCCCTTCAAATGCCCCACACAATTTGGCCCTCTCTGCTTTCCTGCGCACGCTATCCTCAAATGCACCTTTTTTCACTTTCGGCGCTGTTTGGAGCAAAAAAGACAAACGTCCAGCTTTTGCTGCCACAGCAAAGGTGCCAGCGGGGAAAAGTGATGCTGGTCCTCACTGCCTCCTGGAACCCCTTCAAATGCCCCAGACAATTTGGCCCTCTCTGCTTTCCTGCGCACGCTATCCTCAAATGCACCTTTTTTCACTTTCGGCGCTGTTTGGAGCAAAAAAGACAAACGTCCAGCTTTTGCTGCCACAGCAAAGGTGCCAGCGGGGAAAAGTGATGCTGGTCCTCACTGCCTCCTGGAACCCCTTCAAATGCCCCAGACAATTTGGCCCTCTCTGCTTTCCTGAAAAGTCTATCCTCAAAAGCACCTTTTTTCACTTTCGGCGCTGTTTGGAGCAAAAAAGACAAACGTCCAGCTTTTGCTGCCACAGCAAAGGTGCCAGCGGGGAAAAGTGATGCTGCTTCTCACTGCCTCCTGGAACCCCTTCAAATGCCCCAGACAATTTGGCCCTCTCTGCTTTCCTGCGCACGCTATCCTCAAATGCACCTTTTTTCACTTTCGGCGCTGTTTGGAGCAAAAAAGACAAACGTCCAGCTTTTGCTGCCACAGCAAAGGTGCCAGCAGGGAAAAGTGATGCTGGTCCTCACTGCCTCCTGGAACCCCTTCAAATGCCCCAGACAATTTGGCCCTCTCTGCTTTCCTGCGCACGCTATCCTCAAAAGCACCTTTTTTCACTTTCGGCCCCCTCCGGATGAAAAAAGACAAACGTCCAGCTTTTGCTGCCACAGCAAAGGTGCCAGCAGGGAAAAGTGATGCTGGTCCTCACTGCCTCCTGGAACCCCTTCAAATGCCCCAGACAATTTGGCCCTCTCTGCTTTCCTGCGCACGCTATCCTCAAAAGCACCTTTTTTCACTTTTGGCGCTGTTTGGAGCAAAAAAGACAAACGTCCAGCTTTTGCTGCCACAGCAAAGGTGCCAGCGGGGAAAAGTGATGCTGCTTCTCACTGCCTCCTGGAACCCCTTCAAATGCCCCAGACAATTTGGCCCTCTCTGCTTTCCTGCGCACGCTATCCTCAAATGCACCTTTTTTCACTTTCGGCGCTGTTTGGAGCAACAAAGACAAACGTCCAGCTTTTGCTGCCACAGCAAAGGTGCCAGCGGGGAAAAGTGATGCTGGTCCTCACTGCCTCCTGGAACCCCTTCAAATGCCCCAGACAATTTGGCCCTCTCTGAGTTCCTGCGCACGCTATCCTCAAAAGCACCTTTTTTCACTTTCGGCGCCCTCCGGAGGAAAAAAGACAAACGTCCAGCTTTTGCTGCCACAGCAAAGGTGCCAGCGGGGAAAAGTGATGCTGGTCCTCACTGCCTCCTGGAACCCCTTCAAATGCCCCAGACAATTTGGCCCTCTCTGCTTTCCTGCGCACGCTATCCTCAAAAGCACCTTTTTTCACTTTCGGCGCTGTTTGGAGCAAAAAAGACAAACGTCCAGCTTTTGCTGCCACAGCAAAGGTGCCAGCGGGGAAAAGTGATGCTGGTCCTCACTGCCTCCTGGAACCCCTTCAAATGCCCCACACAATTTGGCCCTCTCTGCTTTCCTGCGCACGCTATCCTCAAAAGCACCTTTTTTCACTTTCGGCGCCCTCCGGAGGAAAAAAGACAAACGTCCAGCTTTTGCTGCCACAGCAAAGGTGCCAGCGGGGAAAAGTGATGCTGGTCCTCACTGCCTCCTGGAACCCCTTCAAATGCCCCACACAATTTGGCCCTCTCTGCTTTCCTGCGCACGCTATCCTCAAATGCACCTTTTTTCACTTTCGGCGCTGTTTGGAGCAAAAAAGACAAACGTCCAGCTTTTGCTGCCACAGCAAAGGTGCCAGCGGGGAAAAGTGATGCTGGTCCTCACTGCCTCCTGGAACCCCTTCAAATGCCCCAGACAATTTGGCCCTCTCTGCTTTCCTGCGCACTCTATCCTCAAAAGCACCTTTTTTCACTTTCGGCGCTGTTTGGAGCAAAAAAGACAAACGTCCAGCTTTTGCTGCCACAGCAAAGGTGCCAGCGGGGAAAAGTGATGCTGCTTCTCACTGCCTCCTGGAACCCCTTCAAATGCCCCAGACAATTTGGCCCTCTCTGCTTTCCTGCGCACTCTATCCTCAAAAGCACCTTTTTTCACTTTCGGCGCTGTTTGGAGCAAAAAAGACAAACGTCCAGCTTTTGCTGCCACAGCAAAGGTGCCAGCGGGGAAAAGTGATGCTGGTCCTCACTGCCTCCTGGAACCCCTTCAAATGCCCCACACAATTTGGCCCTCTCTGCTTTCCTGAAAAGTCTATCCTCAAAAGCACCTTTTTTCACTTTCGGCGCTGTTTGGAGCAAAAAAGACAAACGTCCAGCTTTTGCTGCCACAGCAAAGGTGCCAGCGGGGAAAAGTGATGCTGCTTCTCACTGCCTCCTGGAACCCCTTCAAATGCCCCAGACAATTTGGCCCTCTCTCCTTTCCTGCGCACGCTATCCTCAAAAGCACCTTTTTTCACTTTCGGCGCTGTTTGGAGCAAAAAAGACAAACGTCCAGCTTTTGCTGCCACAGCAAAGGTGCCAGCAGGGAAAAGTGATGCTGGTCCTCACTGCCTCCTGGAACCCCTTCAAATGCCCCACACAATTTGGCCCTCTCTGCTTTCCTGCGCACGCTATCCTCAAATGCACCTTTTTTCACTTTCGGCGCCCTCCGGAGGAAAAAAGACAAACGTCCAGCTTTTGCTGCCACAGCAAAGGTGCCAGCGGGGAAAAGTGATGCTGGTCCTCACTGCCTCCTGGAACCCCTTCAAATGCCCCAGACAATTTGGCCCTCTCTGCTTTCCTGCGCACTCTATCCTCAAAAGCACCTTTTTTCACTTTCGGCGCTGTTTGGAGCAAAAAAGACAAACGTCCAGCTTTTGCTGCCACAGCAAAGGTGCCAGCGGGGAAAAGTGATGCTGGTCCTCACTGCCTCCTGGAACCCCTTCAAATGCCCCACACAATTTGGCCCTCTCTGCTTTCCTGCGCACGCTATCCTCAAAAGCACCTTTTTTCACTTTCGGCGCCCTCCGGAGGAAAAAAGACAAACGTCCAGCTTTTGCTGCCACAGCAAAGGTGCCAGCGGGGAAAAGTGATGCTGGTCCTCACTGCCTCCTGGAACCCCTTCAAATGCCCCAGACAATTTGGCCCTTACTGCTTTCCTGCGCACGCTATCCTCAAATGCACCTTTTTTCACTTTCGGCGCTGTTTGGAGCAAAAAAGACAAACGTCCAGCTTTTGCTGCCACAGCAAAGGTGCCAGTGGGGAAAAGTGATGCTGGTCCTCACTGCCTCCTGGAACCCCTTCAAATGCCCCACACAATTTGGCCCTCTCTGCTTTCCTGCGCACGCTATCCTCAAGAGCACCTTTTTTCACTTTCGGCGCTGTTTGGAGCAAAAAAGACAAACGTCCAGCTTTTGCTGCCACAGCAAAGGTGCCAGCGGGGAAAAGTGATGCTGGTCCTCACTGCCTCCTGGAACCCCTTCAAATGCCCCAGACAATTTGGCCCTCTCTGCTTTCCTGCGCACGCTATCCTCAAAAGCACCTTTTTTCACTTTCGGCGCTGTTTGGAGCAAAAAAGACAAACGTCCAGCTTTTGCTGCCACAGCAAAGGTGCCAGCGGGGAAAAGTGATGCTGCTTCTCACTGCCTCCTGGAACCCCTTCAAATGCCCCAGACAATTTGGCCCTCTCTGCTTTCCTGCGCACTCTATCCTCAAAAGCACCTTTTTTCACTTTCGGCGCTGTTTGGAGCAAAAAAGACAAACGTCCAGCTTTTGCTGCCACAGCAAAGGTGCCAGCGGGGAAAAGTGATGCTGGTCCTCACTGCCTCCTGGAACCCCTTCAAATGCCCCAGACAATTTGGCCCTCTCTGCTTTCCTGAAAAGTCTATCCTCAAAAGCACCTTTTTTCACTTTCGGCGCTGTTTGGAGCAAAAAAGACAAACGTCCAGCTTTTGCTGCCACAGCAAAGGTGCCAGCGGGGAAAAGTGATGCTGCTTCTCACTGCCTCCTGGAACCCCTTCAAATGCCCCAGACAATTTGGCCCTCTCTGCTTTCCTGCACACGCTATCCTCAAATGCACCTTTTTTCACTTTCGGCGCTGTTTGGAGCAAAAAAGACAAACGTCCAGCTTTTGCTGCCACAGCAAAGGTGCCAGCAGGGAAAAGTGATGCTGGTCCTCACTGCCTCCTGGAACCCCTTCAAATGCCCCAGACAATTTGGCCCTCTCTGCTTTCCTGCGCACGCTATCCTCAAAAGCACCTTTTTTCACTTTCGGCGCTGTTTGGAGCAAAAAAGACAAACGTCCAGCTTTTGCTGCCACAGCAAAGGTGCCAGCGGGGAAAAGTGATGCTGGTCCTCACTGCCTCCTGGAACCCCTTCAAATGCCCCAGACAATTTGGCCCTCTCTGCTTTCCTGCGCACGCTATCCTCAAAAGCACCTTTTTTCACTTTCGGCGCTGTTTGGAGCAAAAAAGACAAACGTCCAGCTTTTGCTGCCACAGCAAAGGTGCCAGCGGGGAAAAGTGATGCTGCTTCTCACTGCCTCCTGGAACCCCTTCAAATGCCCCAGACAATTTGGCCCTCTCTGCTTTCCTGCGCACGCTATCCTCAAAAGCACCTTTTTTCACTTTCGGCGCCCTCCGGAGGAAAAAAGACAAACGTCCAGCTTTTGCTGCCACAGCAAAGGTGCCAGCAGGGAAAAGTGATGCTGGTCCTCACTGCCTCCTGGAACCCCTTCAAATGCCCCAGACAATTTGGCCCTCTCTGCTTTCCTGCGCACGCTATCCTCAAAAGCACCTTTTTTCACTTTCGGCGCTGTTTGGAGCAAAAAAGACAAACGTCCAGCTTTTGCTGCCACAGCAAAGGTGCCAGCGGGGAAAAGTGATGCTGCTTCTCACTGCCTCCTGGAACCCCTTCAAATGCCCCAGACAATTTGGCCCTCTCTGCTTTCCTGCGCACGCTATCCTCAAATGCACCTTTTTTCACTTTCGGCGCTGTTTGGAGCAAAAAAGACAAACGTCCAGCTTTTGCTGCCACAGCAAAGGTGCCAGCGGGGAAAAGTGATGCTGGTCCTCACTGCCTCCTGGAACCCCTTCAAATGCCCCACACAATTTGGCCCTCTCTGAGTTCCTGCGCACGCTATCCTCAAAAGCACCTTTTTTCACTTTCGGCGCCCTCCGGAGGAAAAAAGACAAACGTCCAGCTTTTGCTGCCACAGGAAAGGTGCCAGCGGGGAAAAGTGATGCTGGTCCTCACTGCCTCCTGGAACCCCTTCAAATGCCCCAGACAATTTGGCCCTCTTTGCTTTCCTGCGCACTCTATCCTCAAAAGCACCTTTTTTCACTTTCGGCGCTGTTTGGAGCAAAAAAGACAAACGTCCAGCTTTTGCTGCCACAGCAAAGGTGCCAGCGGGGAAAAGTGATGCTGGTCCTCACTGCCTCCTGGAACCCCTTCAAATGCCCCACACAATTTGGCCCTCTCTGCTTTCCTGCGCACGCTATCCTCAAAAGCACCTTTTTTCACTTTCGGCGCCCTCCGGAGGAAAAACAACAAACGTCCAGCTTTTGCTGCCACAGCAAAGGTGCCAGCGGGGAAAAGTGATGCTGGTCCTCACTGCCTCCTGGAACCCCTTCAAATGCCCCACACAATTTGGCCCTCTCTGCTTTCCTGCGCACGCTATCCTCAAATGCACCTTTTTTCACTTTCGGCGCTGTTTGGAGCAAAAAAGACAAACGTCCAGCTTTTGCTGCCACAGCAAAGGTGCCAGCGGGGAAAAGTGATGCTGGTCCTCACTGCCTCCTGGAACCCCTTCAAATGCCCCAGACAATTTGGCCCTCTCTGCTTTCCTGCGCACGCTATCCTCAAAAGCACCTTTTTTCACTTTCGGCGCTGTTTGGAGCAAAAAAGACAAACGTCCAGCTTTTGCTGCCACAGCAAAGGTGCCAGCGGGGAAAAGTGATGCTGGTCCTCACTGCCTCCTGGAACCCCTTCAAATGCCCCAGACAATTTGGCCCTTACTGCTTTCCTGCGCACGCTATCCTCAAATGCACCTTTTTTCACTTTCGGCGCTGTTTGGAGCAAAAAAGACAAACGTCCAGCTTTTGCTGCCACAGCAAAGGTGCCAGCGGGGAAAAGTGATGCTGCTTCTCACTGCCTCCTGGAACCCCTTCAAATGCCCCAGACAATTTGGCCCTCTCTGCTTTCCTGCGCACGCTATCCTCAAAAGCACCTTTTTTCACTTTCGGCGCCCTCCGGAGGAAAAAAGACAAACGTCCAGCTTTTGCTGCCACAGCAAAGGTGCCAGCGGGGAAAAGTGATGCTGGTCCTCACTGCCTCCTGGAACCCCTTCAAATGCCCCACACAATTTGGCCCTCTCTGCTTTCCTGCGCACGCTATCCTCAAATGCAACTTTTTTCACTTTCGGCGCTGTTTGGAGCAAAAAAGACAAACGTCCAGCTTTTGCTGCCACAGCAAAGGTGCCAGCGGGGAAAAGTGATGCTGGTCCTCACTGCCTCCTGGAACCCCTTCAAATGCCCCAGACAATTTGGCCCTCTCTGCTTTCCTGAAAAGTCTATCCTCAAAAGCACCTTTTTTCACTTTCGGCGCTGTTTGGAGCAAAAAAGACAAACGTCCAGCTTTTGCTGCCACAGCAAAGGTGCCAGCGGGGAAAAGTGATGCTGCTTCTCACTGCCTCCTGGAACCCCTTCAAATGCCCCAGACAATTTGGCCCTCTCTGCTTTCCTGCGCACGCTATCCTCAAATGCACCTTTTTTCACTTTCGGCGCTGTTTGGAGCAAAAAAGACAAACGTCCAGCTTTTGCTGCCACAGCAAAGGTGCCAGCAGGGAAAAGTGATGCTGGTCCTCACTGCCTCCTGGAACCCCTTCAAATGCCCCAGACAATTTGGCCCTCTCTGCTTTCCTGCGCACGCTATCCTCAAAAGCACCTTTTTTCACTTTCGGCGCTGTTTGGAGCAAAAAAGACAAACGTCCAGCTTTTGCTGCCACAGCAAAGGTGCCAGCGGGGAAAAGTGATGCTGGTCCTCACTGCCTCCTGGAACCCCTTCAAATGCCCCAGACAATTTGGCCCTCTCTGCTTTCCTGCGCACGCTATCCTCAAAAGCACCTTTTTTCACTTTCGGCGCTGTTTGGAGCAAAAAAGACAAACGTCCAGCTTTTGCTGCCACAGCAAAGGTGCCAGCGGGGAAAAGTGATGCTGGTCCTCACTGCCTCCTGGAACCCCTTCAAATGCCCCAGACAATTTGGCCCTCTCTGCTTTCCTGCGCACGCTATCCTCAAAAGCACCTTTTTTCACTTTCGGCGCCCTCCGGAGGAAAAAAGACAAACGTTGAGCTTTTGCTGCCACAGCAAAGGTGCCAGCAGGGAAAAGTGATGCTGGTCCTCACTGCCTCCTGGAACCCCTTCAAATGCCCTAGACAATATGGCCCTCTCTGCTTTCCTGCGCACGCTATCCTCAAAAGCACCTTTTTCACTTTCGGCGCTGTTTGGAGCAAAAAAGACAAACGTCCAGCTTTTGCTGCCACAGCAAAGGTGCCAGCGGGGAAAAGTGATGCTGCTTCTCACTGCCTCCTGGAACCCCTTCAAATGCCCCAGACAATTTGGCCCTCTCTGCTTTCCTGCGCACGCTATCCTCAAATGCACCTTTTTCACTTTCGGCGCTGTTTGGAGCAAAAAAGACAAACGTCCAGCTTTTGCTGCCACAGCAAAGGTGCCAGCGGGAAAAGTGATGCTGGTCCTCACTGCCTCCTGGAACCCCTTCAAATGCCCCAGACAATTTTGGCCCTCTCTGAGTTCCTGCGCACGCTATCCTCAAAAGCACCTTTTTTCACTTTCGGCGCCCTCCGGAGGAAAAAGACAAACGTCCAGCTTTTGCTGCCACAGGAAAGGTGCCAGCGGGGAAAAGTGATGCTGGTCCTCACTGCCTCCTGGAACCCCTTCAAATGCCCCAGACAATTTGGCCCTCTCTGCTTTCCTGCGCACTCTATCCTCAAAAGCACCTTTTTTCACTTTCGGCGCTGTTTGGAGCAAAAAAGACAAACGTCCAGCTTTTGCTGCCACAGCAAAGGTGCCAGCAGGGAAAAGTGATGCTGGTCCTCACTGCCTCCTGGAACCCCTTCAAATGCCCCAGACAATTTGGCCCTCTCTGCTTTCCTGCGCACGCTATCCTCAAAAGCACCTTTTTTCACTTTCGGCGCTGTTTGGAGCAAAAAAGAAAAACGTCCAGCTTTTGCTGCCACAGCAAAGGTGCCAGCGGGGAAAAGTGATGCTGGTCCTCACTGCCTCCTGGAACCCCTTCAAATGCCCCAGACAATTTGGCCCTCTCTGCTTTCCTGCGCACGCTATCCTCAAATGCACCTTTTTTCACTTTCGGCGCTGTTTGGAGCAAAAAAGACAAACATCCAGCTTTTGCTGCCACAGCAAAGGTGCCAGCGGGGAAAAGTGATGCTGGTCCTCACTGCCTCCTGGAACCCCTTCAAATGCCCCAGACAATTTGGCCCTCTCTGCTTTCCTGCGCACTCTATCCTCAAAAGCACCTTTTTTCACTTTCGGCGCTGTTTGGAGCAAAAAAGACAAACGTCCAGCTTTTGCTGCCACAGCAAAGGTGCCAGCGGGGAAAAGTGATGCTGCTTCTCACTGCCTCCTGGAACCCCTTCAAATGCCCCAGACAATTTGGCCCTCTCTGCTTTCCTGCGCACTCTATCCTCAAAAGCACCTTTTTTCACTTTCGGCGCTGTTTGGAGCAAAAAAGACAAACGTCCAGCTTTTGCTGCCACAGCAAAGGTGCCAGCGGGGAAAAGTGATGCTGGTCCTCACTGCCTCCTGGAACCCCTTCAAATGCCCCAGACAATTTGGCCCTCTCTGCTTTCCTGAAAAGTCTATCCTCAAAAGCACCTTTTTTCACTTTCGGCGCTGTTTGGAGCAAAAAAGACAAACGTCCAGCTTTTGCTGCCACAGCAAAGGTGCCAGCGGGGAAAAGTGATGCTGCTTCTCACTGCCTCCTGGAACCCCTTCAAATGCCCCAGACAATTTGGCCCTCTCTGCTTTCCTGCGCACGCTATCCTCAAATGCAACCTTTTTTTCACTTTCGGCGCTGTTTGGAGCAAAAAAGACAAACGTCCAGCTTTTGCTGCCACAGCAAAGGTGCCAGCGGGGAAAAGTGATGCTGGTCCTCACTGCCTCCTGGAACCCCTTCAAATGCCCCACACAATTTGGCCCTCTCTGCTTTCCTGCGCACGCTATCCTCAAATGCACCTTTTTTCACTTTCGGCGCTGTTTGGAGCAAAAAAGACAAACGTCCAGCTTTTGCTGCCACAGCAAAGGTGCCAGCGGGGAAAAGTGATGCTGCTTCTCACTGCCTCCTGGAACCCCTTCAAATGCCCCAGACAATTTGGCCCTCTCTGCTTTCCTGCGCACGCTATCCTCAAAAGCACCTTTTTTCACTTTCGGCGCTGTTTGGAGCAAAAAAGACAAAACGTCCAGCTTTTGCTGCCACAGCAAAGGTGCCAGCGGGGAAAAGTGATGCTGCTTCTCACTGCCTCCTGGAACCCCTTCAAATGCCCCAGACAATTTGGCCCTCTCTGCTTTCCTGCGCACTCTATCCTCAAAAGCACCTTTTTTCACTTTCGGCGCTGTTTGGAGCAAAAAAGACAAACGTCCAGCTTTTGCTGCCACAGCAAAGGTGCCAGCGGGGAAAGTGATGCTGGTCCTCACTGCCTCCTGGAACCCCTTCAAATGCCCCAGACAATTTGGCCCTCTCTGCTTTCCTGAAAAGTCTATCCTCAAAAGCACCTTTTTTCACTTTCGGCGCTGTTTGGAGCAAAAAAGACAAACGTCCAGCTTTTGCTGCCACAGCAAAGGTGCCAGCGGGGAAAAGTGATGCTGCTTCTCACTGCCTCCTGGAACCCCTTCAAATGCCCCAGACAATTTGGCCCTCTCTCCTTTCCTGCGCACGCTATCCTCAAATGCACCTTTTTTCACTTTCGGCGCTGTTTGGAGCAAAAAAGACAAACGTCCAGCTTTTGCTGCCACAGCAAAGGTTGCCAGCGGGGAAAAGTGATGCTGGTCCTCACTGCCTCCTGGAACCCTTCAAATGCCCCACACAATTTGGCCCTCTCTGCTTTCCTGCGCACGCTATCCTCAAATGCACCTTTTTTCACTTTCGGCGCTGTTTGGAGCAAAAAAGACAAACGTCCAGCTTTTGCTGCCACAGCAAAGGTGCCAGCGGGGAAAAGTGATGCTGCTTCTCACTGCCTCCTGGAACCCCTTCAAATGCCCCAGACAATTTGGCCCTCTCTGCTTTCCTGCGCACGCTATCCTCAAAAGCACCTTTTTCACTTTCGGCGCTGTTTGGAGCAAAAAGACAAACGTCCAGCTTTTGCTGCCACAGCAAAGGTGCCAGCGGGGAAAAGTGATGCTGCTTCTCACTGCCTCCTGGAACCCCTTCAAATGCCCCAGACAATTTGGCCCTCTCTCCTTTCCTGCGCACGCTATCCTCAAAAGCACCTTTTTTCACTTTCGGCGCTGTTTGGAGCAAAAAAGACAAACGTCCAGCTTTTGCTGCCACAGCAAAGGTGCCAGCAGGGAAAAGTGATGCTGGTCCTCACTGCCTCCTGGAACCCCTTCAAATGCCCCAGACAATTTGGCCTCTCTGCTTTCCTGCGCACGCTATCCTCAAAAGCACTTTTTTCACTTTCGGCGCCCTCCGGAGGAAAAAAGACAAACGTCCAGCTTTTGCTGCCACAGCAAAGGTGCCAGCGGGGAAAAGTGATGCTGCTTCTCACTGCCTCCTGGAACCCCTTCAAATGCCCCACACAATTTGGCCCTCTCTGCTTTCCTGCGCACGCTATCCTCAAATGCACCTTTTTTCACTTTCGGCGCTGTTGGAGCAAAAAAGAAAACGTCCAGCTTTGCTGCCACAGCAAAGGTGCCAGCGGGAAAAGTGATGCTGGTCCTCACTGCCTCCTGGAACCCCTTCAAATGCCCCAGACAATTTGGCCCTCTCTGCTTTCCTGCGCACGCTATCCTCAAAAGCACCTTTTTTCACTTTCGGCGCTGTTTGGAGCAAAAAAGACAAACGTCCAGCTTTTTGCTGCCACAGCAAAGGTGCCAGCGGGGAAAAGTGATGCTGCTTCTCACTGCCTCCTGGAACCCCTTCAAATGCCCCAGACAATTTGGCCCTCTCTGCTTTCCCTGCGCACGCTATCCTCAAAAGCACCTTTTTTCACTTTCGGCGCCCTCCGGAGGAAAAAAGACAAACGTCCAGCTTTTGCTGCCACAGCAAAGGTGCCAGCAGGGAAAAGTGATGCTGGTCCTCACTGCCTCCTGGAACCCCTTCAAATGCCCCAGACAATTTGGCCCTCTCTGCTTTCCTGCGCACGCTATTCCTCAAAAGCACCTTTTTTCACTTTCGGCGCTGTTTGGAGCAAAAAGACAAACGTCCAGCTTTGCTGCCACAGCAAAGGTGCCAGCGGGGAAAAGTGATGCTGCTTCTCACTGCCTCCTGGAACCCCTTCAAATGCCCAGACAATTTGGCCCTCTCCTGCTTTCCTGCGCACGCTATCCTCAAATGCACCTTTTTTCACTTTCGGCGCTGTTTGGAGCAAAAAAGACAAACGTCCAGCTTTTGCTGCCACAGCAAAGGTGCCAGCGGGGAAAAGTGATGCTGGTCCTCACTGCCTCCTGGAACCCCTTCAAATGCCCCCACACAATTTTGGCCCTCTCTGAGTTCCTGCGCACGCTATCCTCAAAAGCACCTTTTTCACTTTCGGCGCCCTCCGGAGGAAAAAAGACAAACGTCCAGCTTTTGCTGCCACAGGAAAGGTGCCAGCGGGGAAAAGTGATGCTGGTCCTCACTGCCTCCTGGAACCCCTTCAAATGCCCCAGACAATTTGGCCCTCTTTGCTTTCCTGCGCACTCTATCCTCAAAAGCACCTTTTTTCACTTTCGGCGCTGTTTGGAGCAAAAAGACAAACGTCCAGCTTTTGCTGCCACAGCAAAGGTGCCAGCGGGGAAAAGTGATGCTGGTCCTCACTGCCTCCTGGAACCCCTTCAAATGCCCCACACAATTTGCCCTCTCTGCTTTCCTGCGCACGCTATCCTCAAAAGCACCTTTTTTCACTTTCGGCGCCCTCCGGAGGAAAAACAACAAACGTCCAGCTTTTGCTGCCACAGCCAAAGGTGCCAGCGGGGAAAAGTGATGCTGGTCCTCACTGCCTCCTGGAACCCCTTCAAATGCCCCACACAATTTGGCCCTCTCTGCTTTCCTGCGCACGCTATCCTCAAATGCACCTTTTTTCACTTTCGGCGCTGTTTGGAGCAAAAAAGACAAACGTCCCAGCTTTTGCTGCCACAGCAAAAGGTGCCAGCGGGGAAAAGTGATGCTGGTCCTCACTGCCTCCTGGAAACCCCTTCAAATGCCCCAGACAATTTGGCCCTTACTGCTTTCCTGCGCACG
>NW_028127864.1:0-84347 GCF_965231255.1 Vanellus vanellus
GAACCCCTTCAAATGCCCCAGACAATTTGGCCCTCTCTGCTTTCCTGAGGACTCTATCCTCAAAAGCACCTTTTTTCACTTTCGGCGCTCTCTGGAGCAAAAAAGACAAACGTCCAGCTTTTGCTGCCAAAGCAAAGATGCCAGCGGGGAAAAGTGATGCTGGTTCTCACTGCCTCCTGGAACCCCTTCAAATGCCCCAGACAATTTGGCCCTCTCTGCTTTCCTGAGGACTCTATCCTCAAAAGCACCTTTTTTCACTTTCGGCACTGTCTGGAGCAAAAAAGACAAACGTCCAGCTTTTGCTGCCACAGCAAAAGTGCCAGCGGGGAAAAGTGATGCTGGTCCTCACTGCCTCCTGGAACCCCTTCAAATGCCCCAGACAATTTGGCCCTCTCTGCTTTCCTGAGGACTCTATCCCCAAAAGCATCTTTTTTCACTTTCGGCGCTCTCTGGAGCAAAAAAGACAAACGTCCAGCTTTTGCTGCCACAGCAAAGATGCCAGCGGGGAAAAGTGATGCTGGTTCTCACTGCCTCCTGGAACCCCTTCAAATGCCCCAGACAATTTGGCCCTCTCTGCTTTCCTGAGGACTCTATCCTCAAAAGCACCTTTTTTCACTTTCGGCGCTCTCTGGAGCAAAAAAGACAAACGTCCAGCTTTTGCTGCCACAGCAAAGGTGCCAGCGGGGAAAAGTGATGCTGGTTCTCACTGCCTCCTGGAACCCCTTCAAATGCCCCAGACAATTTGGCCCTCTCTGCTTTCCTGAGGACTCTATCCTCAAAAGCACCTTTTTTCACTTTCGGCGCTCTCTGGAGCAAAAAAGACAAACGTCCAGCTTTTGCTGCCACAGCAAAAGTGCCAGCGGGGAAAAGTGATGCTGGTTCTCACTGCCTCCTGGAACCCCTTCAAATGCCCCAGACAATTTGGCCCTCTCTGCTTTCCTGAGGACTCTATCCTCAAAAGCACCTTTTTTCACTTTCGGCGCTCTCTGGAGCAAAAAAGACAAACGTCCAGCTTTTGCTGCCACAGCAAAGGTGCCAGCGGGGAAAAGTGATGCTGGTCCTCACTGCCTCCTGGAACCCCTTCAAATGCCCCAGACAATTTGGCCCTCTCTGCTTTCCTGAGGACTCTATCATCAAAAGCATCTTTTTTCACTTTCGGCGCTGTCTGGAGCAAAAAAGACATACGTCCAGCATTTGCTGCCACAGCAAAGGTGCCAGCGGGGAAAAGTGATGCTGGTCCTCACTGCCTCCTGGAACCCCTTCAAATGCCCCAGACAATTTGGTCCTCTCTGCTTTCCTGAGGACTTTATCCTCAAAAGCACCTTTATTCACTTTCGGCGCTGTCTGGAGCAAAAAAGACAAACGTCCAGCTTTTGCTGCCACAGCAAAGGTGCCAGCGGGGAAAAGTGATGCTGGTCCTCACTGCCTCCTGGAACCCCTTCAAATGCCCCAGACAATTTGGCCCTCTCTGCTTTCCTGAGGACTCTATCCTCAAAAGCACCTTTTTTCACTTTCGGCGCTCTCTGGAGCAAAAAAGACAAACGTCCAGCTTTTGCTGCCAGAGCAAAGGTGCCAGCGGGGAAAAGTGATGCTGGTCCTCACTGCCTCCTGGAACCCCTTCAAATGCTCCAGACAATCTGGCCCTCTCTGCTTTCCTGAGGACTCTATCCTCAAAAGCACCTTTTTTCACTTTCGGCGCTCTCTGGAGCAAAAAAAGACAAACGTCCAGCTTTTGCTGCCACAGCAAAGATGCCAGCGGGGAAAAGTGATGCTGGTTCTCACTGCCTCCTGGAACCCCTTCAAATGCCCCAGACAATTTGGCCCTCTCTGCTTTCCTGAGGACTCTATCCTCAAAAGCACCTTTTTTCACTTTCGGCGCTCTCTGGAGCAAAAAAGAAAAAACGTCCAGCTTTTGCTGCCACAGCAAAAGTGCCAGCGGGGAAAAGTGATGCTGGTCCTCACTGCCTCCTGGAACCCCTTCAAATGCCCCAGACAATTTGGCCCTCTCTGCTTTCCTGAGGACTCTATCCTCAAAAGCACCTTTTTTCACTTTCGGCGCTCTCTGGAGCAAAAAAGACAAACGTCCAGCTTTTGCTGCCACAGCAAAGGTGCCAGCGGGGAAAAGTGATGCTGGTCCTCACTGCCTCCTGGAACCCCTTCAAATGCCCCAGACAATTTGGCCCTCTCTGCTTTCCTGAGGACTCTATCCTCAAAAGCACCTTTTTTCACTTTCGGCGCTGTCTGGAGCAAAAAAGACAAACGTCCAGCTTTTGCTGCCACAGCAAAGGTGCCAGCGGGGAAAAGTGATGCTGGTTCTCACTGCCTCCTGGAACCCCTTCAAATGCCCCAGACAATTTGGCCCTCTCTGCTTTCCTGAGGACTCTATCCTCAAAAGCACCTTTTTTCACTTTCGGCGCTCTCTGGAGCAAAAAAGACAAACGTCCAGCTTTTGCTGCCACAGCAAAGGTGCCAGCGGGGAAAAGTGATGCTGGTCCTCACTGCCTCCTGGAACCCCTTCAAATGCCCCAGACAATTTGGCCCTCTCTGCTTTCCTGAGGACTCTATCCTCAAAAGCACCTTTTTTCACTTTCGGCGCTCTCTGGAGCAAAAAAGACAAACGTCCAGCTTTTGCTGCCACAGCAAAAGTGCCAGCGGGGAAAAGTGATGCTGGTCCTCACTGCCTCCTGGAACCCCTTCAAATGCCCCAGACAATTTGGCCCTCTCTGCTTTCCTGAGGACTCTATCCCCAAAAGCACCTTTTTTCACTTTCGGCGCTCTCTGGAGCAAAAAAGACAAACGTCCAGCTTTTGCTGCCACAGCAAAGATGCCAGCGGGGAAAAGTGATGCTGGTTCTCACTGCCTCCTGGAACCCCTTCAAATGCCCCAGACAATTTGGCCCTCTCTGCTTTCCTGAGGACTCTATCCTCAAAAGCACCTTTTTTCACTTTCGGCGCTCTCTGGAGCAAAAAAGACAAACGTCCAGCTTTTGCTGCCACAGCAAAAGTGCCAGCGGGGAAAAGTGATGCTGGTTCTCACTGCCTCCTGGAACCCCTTCAAATGCCCCAGACAATTTGGCCCTCTCTGCTTTCCTGAGGACTCTATCCTCAAAAGCACCTTTTTTCACTTTCGGCGCTCTCTGGAGCAAAAAAGACAAACGTCCAGCTTTTGCTGCCACAGCAAAGGTGCCAGCGGGGAAAAGTGATGCTGGTCCTCACTGCCTCCTGGAACCCCTTCAAATGCCCCAGACAATTTGGCCCTCTCTGCTTTCCTGAGGACTCTATCATCAAAAGCATCTTTTTTCACTTTCGGCGCTGTCTGGAGCAAAAAATACAAACGTCCAGCATTTGCTGCCACAGCAAAGGTGCCAGCGGGGAAAAGTGATGCTGGTCCTCACTGCCTCCTGGAACCCCTTCAAATGCCCCAGACAATTTGGTCCTCTCTGCTTTCCTGAGGACTTTATCCTCAAAAGCACCTTTATTCACTTTCGGCTCTGTCTGGAGCAAAAAAGACAAACGTCCAGCTTTTGCTGCCACAGCAAAGGTGCCAGCGGGGAAAAGTGATGCTGGTCCTCACTGCCTCCTGGAACCCCTTCAAATGCCCCAGACAATTTGGCCCTCTCTGCTTTCCTGAGGACTCTATCCTCAAAAGCACCTTTTTTCACTTTCGGCGCTCTCTGGAGCAAAAAAGACAAACGTCCAGCTTTTGCTGCCAGAGCAAAGGTGCCAGCGGGGAAAAGTGATGCTGGTCCTCACTGCCTCCTGGAACCCCTTCAAATGCCCCAGACAATTTGGCCCTCTCTGCTTTCCTGAGGACTCTATCCTCAAAAGCACCTTTTTTCACTTTCGGCGCTCTCTGGAGCAAAAAAGAAAAACGTCCAGCTTTTGCTGCCACAGCAAAGATGCCAGCGGGGAAAAGTGATGCTGGTTCTCACTGCCTCCTGGAACCCCTTCAAATGCCCCAGACAATTTGGCCCTCTCTGCTTTCCTGAGGACTCTATCCTCAAAAGCACCTTTTTTCCCTTTCGGCGCTGTCTGGAGCAAAGAAGACAAACGTCCAGCTTTTGCTGCCACAGCAAAAGTGCCAGCGGGGAAAAGTGATGCTGGTTCTCACTGCCTCCTGGAACCCCTTCAAATGCCCCAGACAATTTGGCCCTCTCTGCTTTCCTGAGGACTCTATCCTCAAAAGCACCTTTTTTCACTTTCGGCGCTCTCTGGAGCAAAAAAGACAAACGTCCAGCTTTTGCTGCCACAGCAAAGGTGCCAGCGGGGAAAAGTGATGCTGGTCCTCACTGCCTCCTGGAACCCCTTCAAATGCCCCAGACAATTTGGCCCTCTCTGCTTTCCTGAGGACTCTATCCTCAAAAGCACCTTTTTTCACTTTCGGCGCTCTCTGGAGCAAAAAAGACAAACGTCCAGCTTTTGCTGCCACAGCAAAGGTGCCAGCGGGGAAAAGTGATGCTGGTTCTCACTGCCTCCTGGAACCCCTTCAAATGCCCCAGACAATTTGGCCCTCTCTGCTTTCCTGAGGACTCTATCCTCAAAAGCACCTTTTTTCACTTTCGGCGCTCTCTGGAGCAAAAAAGACAAACGTCCAGCTTTTGCTGCCACAGCAAAGATGCCAGCGGGGAAAAGTGATGCTGGTTCTCACTGCCTCCTGGAACCCCTTCAAATGCCCCAGACAATTTGGCCCTCTCTGCTTTCCTGAGGACTCTATCCTCAAAAGCACCTTTTTTCACTTTCGGCGCTGTCTGGAGCAAAAAAGACAAACGTCCAGCTTTTGCTGCCACAGCAAAAGTGCCAGCGGGGAAAAGTGATGCTGGTCCTCACTGCCTCCTGGAACCCCTTCAAATGCCCCAGACAATTTGGCCCTCTCTGCTTTCCTGAGCACTCTATCCTCAAAAGCACCTTTTTTCACTTTCGGCGCTCTCTGGAGCAAAAAAGACAAACGTCCAGCTTTTGCTGCCACAGCAAAGGTGCCAGCGGGGAAAAGTGATGCTGGTCCTCACTGCCTCCTGGAACCCCTTCAAATGCCCCAGACAATTTGGCCCTCTCTGCTTTCCTGAGGACTCTATCCTCAAAAGCACCTTTTTTCACTTTCGGCGCTCTCTGGAGCAAAAAAGACAAACGTCCAGCTTTTGCTGCCACAGCAAAGGTGCCAGCGGGGAAAGTGATGCTGGTTCTCACTGCCTCCTGGAACCCCTTCAAATGCCCCAGACAATTTGGCCCTCTCTGCTTTCCTGAGGACTCTATCCTCAAAAGCACCTTTTTTCACTTTCGGCGCTCTCTGGAGCAAAAAAGACAAACGTCCAGCTTTTGCTGCCACAGCAAAGGTGCCAGCGGGGAAAAGTGATGCTGGTCCTCACTGCCTCCTGGAACCCCTTCAAATGCCCCAGACAATTTGGCCCTCTCTGCTTTCCTGAGGACTCTATCCTCAAAAGCACCTTTTTTCACTTTCGGCGCTCTCTGGAGCAAAAAAGACAAACGTCCAGCTTTTGCTGCCAAAGCAAAGATGCCAGCGGGGAAAAGTGATGCTGGTTCTCACTGCCTCCTGGAACCCCTTCAAATGCCCCAGACAATTTGGCCCTCTCTGCTTTCCTGAGGACTCTATCCTCAAAAGCACCTTTTTTCACTTTCGGCGCTCTCTGGAGCAAAAAAGACAAACGTCCAGCTTTTGCTGCCACAGCAAAAGTGCCAGCGGGGAAAAGTGATGCTGGTCCTCACTGCCTCCTGGAACCCCTTCAAATGCCCCAGACAATTTGGCCCTCTCTGCTTTCCTGAGGACTCTATCCCCAAAAGCACCTTTTTTCACTTTCGGCGCTCTCTGGAGCAAAAAAGACAAACGTCCAGCTTTTGCTGCCACAGCAAAGATGCCAGCGGGGAAAAGTGATGCTGGTTCTCACTGCCTCCTGGAACCCCTTCAAATGCCCCAGACAATTTGGCCCTCTCTGCTTTCCTGAGGACTCTATCCTCAAAAGCACCTTTTTTCACTTTCGGCGCTCTCTGGAGCAAAAAAGACAAACGTCCAGCTTTTGCTGCCACAGCAAAAGTGCCAGCGGGGAAAAGTGATGCTGGTTCTCACTGCCTCCTGGAACCCCTTCAAATGCCCCAGACAATTTGGCCCTCTCTGCTTTCCTGAGGACTCTATCCTCAAAAGCACCTTTTTTCACTTTCGGTGCTCTCTGGAGCAAAAAAGACAAACGTCCAGCTTTTGCTGCCACAGCAAAGGTGCCAGCGGGGAAAAGTGATGCTGGTCCTCACTGCCTCCTGGAACCCCTTCAAATGCCCCAGACAATTTGGCCCTCTCTGCTTTCCTGAGGACTCTATCATCAAAAGCATCTTTTTTCACTTTCGGCGCTGTCTGGAGCAAAAAAGACAAACGTCCAGCATTTGCTGCCACAGCAAAGGTGCCAGCGGGGAAAAGTGATGCTGGTCCTCACTGCCTCCTGGAACCCCTTCAAATGCCCCAGACAATTTGGTCCTCTCTGCTTTCCTGAGGACTTTATCCTCAAAAGCACCTTTATTCACTTTCGGCTCTGTCTGGAGCAAAAAAGACAAACGTCCAGCTTTTGCTGCCATAGCAAAGGTGCCAGCGGGGAAAAGTGATGCTGGTCCTCACTGCCTCCTGGAACCCCTTCAAATGCCCCAGACAATTTGGCCCTCTCTGCTTTCCTGAGGACTCTATCCTCAAAAGCACCTTTTTTCACTTTCGGCGCTCTCTGGAGCAAAAAAGACAAACGTCCAGCTTTTGCTGCCAGAGCAAAGGTGCCAGCGGGGAAAAGTGATGCTGGTCCTCACTGCCTCCTGGAACCCCTTCAAATGCCCCAGACAATTTGGCCCTCTCTGCTTTCCTGAGGACTCTATCCTCAAAAGCACCTTTTTTCCCTTTCGGCGCTGTCTGGAGCAAAGAAGACAAACGTCCAGCTTTTGCTGCCACAGCAAAAGTGCCAGCGGGGAAAAGTGATGCTGGTTCTCACTGCCTCCTGGAACCCCTTCAAATGCCCCAGACAATTTGGCCCTCTCTGCTTTCCTGAGGACTCTATCCTCAAAAGCACCTTTTTTCACTTTCGGCGCTCTCTGGAGCAAAAAAGACAAACGTCCAGCTTTTGCTGCCACAGCAAAGATGCCAGCGGGGGAAAAGTGATGCTGGTTCTCACTGCCTCCTGGAACCCCTTCAAATGCCCCAGACAATTTGGCCCTCTCTGCTTTCCTGAGGACTCTATCCTCAAAAGCACCTTTTTTCACTTTCGGCGCTCTCTGGAGCAAAAAAGACAAACGTCCAGCTTTTGCTGCCACAGCAAAAGTGCCAGCGGGGAAAAGTGATGCTGGTTCTCACTGCCTCCTGGAACCCCTTCAAATGCCCCAGACAATTTGGCCCTCTCTGCTTTCCTGAGGACTCTATCCTCAAAAGCACCTTTTTTCACTTTCGGCGCTGTCTGGAGCAAAAAAGACAAACGTCCAGCTTTTGCTGCCACAGCAAAGGTGCCAGCGGGGAAAAGTGATGCTGGTCCTCACTGCCTCCTGGAACCCCTTCAAATGCCCCAGACAATTTGGCCCTCTCTGCTTTCCTGAGGACTCTATCCTCAAAAGCACCTTTTTTCACTTTCGGCGCTCTCTGGAGCAAAAAAGACAAACGTCCAGCTTTTGCTGCCACAGCAAAAGTGCCAGCGGGGAAAAGTGATGCTGGTCCTCACTGCCTCCTGGAACCCCTTCAAATGCCCCAGACAATTTGGCCCTCTCTGCTTTCCTGAGGACTCTATCCCCAAAAGCACCTTTTTCACTTTCGGCGCTCTCTGGAGCAAAAAAGACAAACGTCCAGCTTTTGCTGCCACAGCAAAGATGCCAGCGGGGAAAAGTGATGCTGGTTCTCACTGCCTCCTGGAACCCCTTCAAATGCCCCAGACAATTTGGCCCTCTCTGCTTTCCTGAGGACTCTATCCTCAAAAAGCACCTTTTTTCACTTTCGGCGCTCTCTGGAGCAAAAAAGACAAACGTCCAGCTTTTGCTGCCACAGCAAAAGTGCCAGCGGGGAAAAGTGATGCTGGTTCTCACTGCCTCCTGGAACCCCTTCAAATGCCCCAGACAATTTGGCCCTCTCTGCTTTCCTGAGGACTCTATCCTCAAAAGCACCTTTTTTCACTTTCGGCGCTCTCTGGAGCAAAAAAGACAAACGTCCAGCTTTTGCTGCCAGAGCAAAGGTGCCAGCGGGGAAAAGTGATGCTGGTCCTCACTGCCTCCTGGAACCCCTTCAAATGCCCCAGACAATTTGGCCCTCTCTGCTTTCCTGAGGACTCTATCCTCAAAAGCACCTTTTTTCACTTTCGGCGCTCTCTGGAGCAAAAAAGAAAAACGTCCAGCTTTTGCTGCCACAGCAAAGATGCCAGCGGGGAAAAGTGATGCTGGTTCTCACTGCCTCCTGGAACCCCTTCAAATGCCCCAGACAATTTGGCCCTCTCTGCTTTCCTGAGGACTCTATCCTCAAAAGCACCTTTTTTCCCTTTCGGCGCTGTCTGGAGCAAAGAAGACAAACGTCCAGCTTTTGCTGCCACAGCAAAAGTGCCAGCGGGGAAAAGTGATGCTGGTTCTCACTGCCTCCTGGAACCCCTTCAAATGCCCCAGACAATTTGGCCCTCTCTGCTTTCCTGAGGACTCTATCCTCAAAAGCACCTTTTTTCACTTTCGGCGCTCTCTGGAGCAAAAAAGACAAACGTCCAGCTTTTGCTGCCACAGCAAAGGTGCCAGCGGGGAAAAGTGATGCTGGTCCTCACTGCCTCCTGGAACCCCTTCAAATGCCCCAGACAATTTGGCCCTCTCTGCTTTCCTGAGGACTCTATCCTCAAAAGCACCTTTTTTCACTTTCGGCGCTCTCTGGAGCAAAAAAGACAAACGTCCAGCTTTTGCTGCCACAGCAAAGGTGCCAGCGGGGAAAAGTGATGCTGGTTCTCACTGCCTCCTGGAACCCCTTCAAATGCCCCAGACAATCTGGCCCTCTCTGCTTTCCTGAGGACTCTATCCTCAAAAGCACCTTTTTTCACTTTCGGCGCTCTCTGGAGCAAAAAAGACAAACGTCCAGCTTTTGCTGCCACAGCAAAGATGCCAGCGGGGAAAAGTGATGCTGGTTCTCACTGCCTCCTGGAACCCCTTCAAATGCCCCAGACAATTTGGCCCTCTCTGCTTTCCTGAGGACTCTATCCTCAAAAGCACCTTTTTTCACTTTCGGCGCTGTCTGGAGCAAAAAAGACAAACGTCCAGCTTTTGCTGCCACAGCAAAAGTGCCAGCGGGGAAAAGTGATGCTGGTCCTCACTGCCTCCTGGAACCCCTTCAAATGCCCCAGACAATTTGGCCCTCTCTGCTTTCCTGAGGACTCTATCCTCAAAAGCACCTTTTTTCACTTTCGGCGCTCTCTGGAGCAAAAAAGACAAACGTCCAGCTTTTGCTGCCACAGCAAAGGTGCCAGCGGGGAAAAGTGATGCTGGTCCTCACTGCCTCCTGGAACCCCTTCAAATGCCCCAGACAATTTGGCCCTCTCTGCTTTCCTGAGGACTCTATCCTCAAAAGCACCTTTTTTCACTTTCGGCGCTGTCTGGAGCAAAAAAGACAAACGTCCAGCTTTTGCTGCCACAGCAAAGGTGCCAGCGGGGAAAAGTGATGCTGGTTCTCACTGCCTCCTGGAACCCCTTCAAATGCCCCAGACAATTTGGCCCTCTCTGCTTTCCTGAGGACTCTATCCTCAAAAGCACCTTTTTTCACTTTCGGCGCTCTCTGGAGCAAAAAAGACAAACGTCCAGCTTTTGCTGCCACAGCAAAGGTGCCAGCGGGGAAAAGTGATGCTGGTCCTCACTGCCTCCTGGAACCCCTTCAAATGCCCCAGACAATTTGGCCCTCTCTGCTTTCCTGAGGACTCTATCCTCAAAAGCACCTTTTTTCACTTTCGGCGCTCTCTGGAGCAAAAAAGACAAACGTCCAGCTTTTGCTGCCAAAGCAAAGATGCCAGCGGGGAAAAGTGATGCTGGTTCTCACTGCCTCCTGGAACCCCTTCAAATGCCCCAGACAATTTGGCCCTCTCTGCTTTCCTGAGGACTCTATCCTCAAAAGCACCTTTTTTCACTTTCGGCGCTCTCTGGAGCAAAAAAGACAAACGTCCAGCTTTTGCTGCCACAGCAAAAGTGCCAGCGGGGAAAAGTGATGCTGGTCCTCACTGCCTCCTGGAACCCCTTCAAATGCCCCAGACAATTTGGCCCTCTCTGCTTTCCTGAGGACTCTATCCCCAAAAGCACCTTTTTTCACTTTCGGCGCTCTCTGGAGCAAAAAAGACAAACGTCCAGCTTTTGCTGCCACAGCAAAGATGCCAGCGGGGAAAAGTGATGCTGGTTCTCACTGCCTCCTGGAACCCCTTCAAATGCCCCAGACAATTTGGCCCTCTCTGCTTTCCTGAGGACTCTATCCTCAAAAGCACCTTTTTTCACTTTCGGCGCTCTCTGGAGCAAAAAAGACAAACGTCCAGCTTTTGCTGCCACAGCAAAAGTGCCAGCGGGGAAAAGTGATGCTGGTTCTCACTGCCTCCTGGAACCCCTTCAAATGCCCCAGACAATTTGGCCCTCTCTGCTTTCCTGAGGACTCTATCCTCAAAAGCACCTTTTTTCACTTTCGGTGCTCTCTGGAGCAAAAAAGACAAACGTCCAGCTTTTGCTGCCACAGCAAAGGTGCCAGCGGGGAAAAGTGATGCTGGTCCTCACTGCCTCCTGGAACCCCTTCAAATGCCCCAGACAATTTGGCCCTCTCTGCTTTCCTGAGGACTCTATCATCAAAAGCATCTTTTTTCACTTTCGGCGCTGTCTGGAGCAAAAAAGACAAACGTCCAGCATTTGCTGCCACAGCAAAGGTGCCAGCGGGGAAAAGTGATGCTGGTCCTCACTGCCTCCTGGAACCCCTTCAAATGCCCCAGACAATTTGGTCCTCTCTGCTTTCCTGAGGACTTTATCCTCAAAAGCACCTTTATTCACTTTCGGCTCTGTCTGGAGCAAAAAAGACAAACGTCCAGCTTTTGCTGCCATAGCAAAGGTGCCAGCGGGGAAAAGTGATGCTGGTCCTCACTGCCTCCTGGAACCCCTTCAAATGCCCCAGACAATTTGGCCCTCTCTGCTTTCCTGAGGACTCTATCCTCAAAAGCACCTTTTTTCACTTTCGGCGCTCTCTGGAGCAAAAAAGACAAACGTCCAGCTTTTGCTGCCAGAGCAAAGGTGCCAGCGGGGAAAAGTGATGCTGGTCCTCACTGCCTCCTGGAACCCCTTCAAATGCCCCAGACAATTTGGCCCTCTCTGCTTTCCTGAGGACTCTATCCTCAAAAGCACCTTTTTTCCCTTTCGGCGCTGTCTGGAGCAAAGAAGACAAACGTCCAGCTTTTGCTGCCACAGCAAAAGTGCCAGCGGGGAAAAGTGATGCTGGTTCTCACTGCCTCCTGGAACCCCTTCAAATGCCCCAGACAATTTGGCCCTCTCTGCTTTCCTGAGGACTCTATCCTCAAAAGCACCTTTTTTCACTTTCGGCCTCTCTGGAGCAAAAAAGACAAACGTCCAGCTTTTGCTGCCACAGCAAAGATGCCAGCGGGGAAAAGTGATGCTGGTTCTCACTGCCTCCTGGAACCCCTTCAAATGCCCCAGACAATTTGGCCCTCTCTGCTTTCCTGAGGACTCTATCCTCAAAAGCACCTTTTTTCACTTTCGGCGCTCTCTGGAGCAAAAAAGACAAACGTCCAGCTTTTGCTGCCACAGCAAAAGTGCCAGCGGGGAAAAGTGATGCTGGTTCTCACTGCCTCCTGGAACCCCTTCAAATGCCCCAGACAATTTGGCCCTCTCTGCTTTCCTGAGGACTCTATCCTCAAAAGCACCTTTTTTTCACTTTCGGTGCTCTCTGGAGCAAAAAAGACAAACGTCCAGCTTTTGCTGCCAGAGCAAAGGTGCCAGCGGGGAAAAGTGATGCTGGTCCTCACTGCCTCCTGGAACCCCTTCAAATGCCCCAGACAATTTGGCCCTCTCTGCTTTCCTGAGGACTCTATCATCAAAAGCATCTTTTTTCACTTTCGGCGCTGTCTGGAGCAAAAAAGACAAACGTCCAGCATTTGCTGCCACAGCAAAGGTGCCAGCGGGAAAAGTGATGCTGGTCCTCACTGCCTCCTGGAACCCCTTCAAATGCCCCAGACAATTTGGTCCTCTCTGCTTTCCTGAGGACTTTATCCTCAAAAGCACCTTTATTCACTTTCGGCTCTGTCTGGAGCAAAAAAGACAAACGTCCAGCTTTTGCTGCCACAGCAAAGGTGCCAGCGGGGAAAAGTGATGCTGGTCCTCACTGCCTCCTGGAACCCCTTCAAATGCCCCAGACAATTTGGCCTTCTCTGCTTTCCTGAGGACTCTATCCTCAAAAGCACCTTTTTTCACTTTCGGCGCTCTCTGGAGCAAAAAAGACAAACGTCCAGCTTTTGCTGCCAGAGCAAAGGTGCCAGCGGGGAAAAGTGATGCTGGTCCTCACTGCCTCCTGGAACCCTTCAAATGCCCCAGACAATTTGGCCCTCTCTGCTTTCCTGAGGACTCTATCCTCAAAAGCACCTTTTTTCCCTTTCGGCGCTGTCTGGAGCAAAGAAGACAAACGTCCAGCTTTTGCTGCCACAGCAAAAGTGCCAGCGGGGAAAAGTGATGCTGGTTCTCACTGCCTCCTGGAACCCCTTCAAATGCCCCAGACAATTTGGCCCTCTCTGCTTTCCTGAGGACTCTATCCTCAAAAGCACCTTTTTTCACTTTCGGCGCTCTCTGGAGCAAAAAAGACAAACGTCCAGCTTTTGCTGCCACAGCAAAGGTGCCAGCGGGGAAAAGTGATGCTGGTCCTCACTGCCTCCTGGAACCCCTTCAAATGCCCCAGACAATTTGGCCCTCTCTGCTTTCCTGAGCACTCTATCCTCAAAAGCACCTTTTTTCACTTTCGGCGCTCTCTGGAGCAAAAAAGACAAACGTCCAGCTTTTGCTGCCACAGCAAAGGTGCCAGCGGGGAAAAGTGATGCTGGTCCTCACTGCCTCCTGGAACCCCTTCAAATGCCCCAGACAATTTGGCCCTCTCTGCTTTCCTGAGGACTCTATCCTCAAAAGCACCTTTTTTCACTTTCGGCGCTCTCTGGAGCAAAAAAGACAAACGTCCAGCTTTTGCTGCCAGAGCAAAGGTGCCAGCGGGGAAAAGTGATGCTGGTCCTCACTGCCTCCTGGAACCCCTTCAAATGCCCCAGACAATTTGGCCCTCTCTGCTTTCCTGAGGACTCTATCCTCAAAAGCACCTTTTTCACTTTCGGCGCTCTCTGGAGCAAAAAAGACAAACGTCCAGCTTTTGCTGCCAGAGCAAAGGTGCCAGCGGGGAAAAGTGATGCTGGTCCTCACTGCCTCCTGGAACCCCTTCAAATGCCCCAGACAATTTGGCCCTCTCTGCTTTCCTGAGGACTCTATCCTCAAAAGCACCTTTTTTCACTTTCGGCGCTCTCTGGAGCAAAAAAGAAAAACGTCCAGCTTTTGCTGCCACAGCAAAGATGCCAGCGGGGAAAAGTGATGCTGGTTCTCACTGCCTCCTGGAACCTGGAACCCCTTCAAATGCCCCAGACAATTTGGCCCTCTCTGCTTTCCTGAGGACTCTATCATCAAAAGCATCTTTTTTCACTTTCGGCGCTGTCTGGAGCAAAAAAGACAAACGTCCAGCATTTGCTGCCACAGCAAAAGTGCCAGCGGGGAAAAGTGATGCTGGTCCTCACTGCCTCCTGGAACCCCTTGAAATGCCCCAGACAATTGGGCCCTCTCTGCTTTCCTGAGGACTTTATCCTCAAAAGCACCTTTATTCACTTTCGGCGCTGTCTGGAGCAAAAAAGACAAACGTCCAGCTTTTGCTGCCACAGCAAAGGTGCCAGCGGGGAAAAGTGATGCTGGTCCTCACTGCCTCCTGGAACCCCTTCAAATGCCCCAGACAATTTGGCCCTCTCTGCTTTCCTGAGGACTCTATCCTCAAAAGCACCTTTTTTCACTTTCGGCGCTCTCTGGAGCAAAAAAGACAAACGTCCAGCTTTTGCTGCCAGAGCAAAGGTGCCAGCGGGGAAAAGTGATGCTGGTCCTCACTGCCTCCTGGAACCCCTTCAAATGCCCCAGACAATTTGGCCCTCTCTGCTTTCCTGAGGACTCTATCCTCAAAAGCACCTTTTTTCACTTTCGGCGCTCTCTGGAGCAAAAAAGAAAAACATCCAGCTTTTGCTGCCACAGCAAAGATGCCAGCGGGGAAAAGTGATGCTGGTTCTCACTGCCTCCTGGAACCCCTTCAAATGCCCCAGACAATTTGGCCCTCTCTGCTTTCCTGAGCACTCTATCCTCAAAAGCACCTTTTTTCACTTTCGGCGCTCTCTGGAGCAAAAAGACAAACGTCCAGCTTTTGCTGCCACAGCAAAAGTGCCAGCGGGGAAAAGTGATGCTGGTCCTCACTGCCTCCTGGAACCCCTTCAAATGCCCCAGACAATTTGGCCCTCTCTGCTTTCCTGAGGACTCTATCCTCAAAAGCACCTTTTTTCACTTTCGGCGCTCTCTGGAGCAAAAAAGACAAACGTCCAGCTTTTGCTGCCACAGCAAAGGTGCCAGCGGGGAAAAGTGATGCTGGTCCTCACTGCCTCCTGGAACCCCTTCAAATGCCCCAGACAATCTGGCCCTCTCTGCTTTCCTGAGGACTCTATCCTCAAAAGCACCTTTTTTCACTTTCGGCGCTCTCTGGAGCAAAAAAGACAAACGTCCAGCTTTTGCTGCCACAGCAAAGGTGCCAGCGGGGAAAAGTGATGCTGGTTCTCACTGCCTCCTGGAACCCCTTCAAATGCCCCAGACAATTTGGCCCTCTCTGCTTTCCTGAGGACTCTATCCTCAAAAGCACCTTTTTTCACTTTCGGCGCTCTCTGGAGCAAAAAAGACAAACGTCCAGCTTTTGCTGCCACAGCAAAGGTGCCAGCGGGGAAAAGTGATGCTGGTCCTCACTGCCTCCTGGAACCCCTTCAAATGCCCCAGACAATTTGGCCCTCTCTGCTTTCCTGAGGACTTTATCCTCAAAAGCACCTTTTTTCACTTTCGGCGCTGTTTGGAGCAAAAAAGACAAACGTCCAGCTTTTGCTGCCACAGCAAAGGTGCCAGCGGGGAAAAGTGATGCTGGTCCTCACTGCCTCCTGGAACCCCTTCAAATGCCCCAGACAATTTGGCCCTCTCTGCTTTCCTGAGTACTCTATCCTCAAAAGCACCTTTTTTCACTTTCGGCGCTCTCTGGAGCAAAAAAGACAAACGTCCAGCTTTTCCTGCCACAGCAAAGGTGCCAGCGGGGAAAAGTGATGCTGGTTCTCACTGCCTCCTGGAACCCCTTCAAATGCCCCAGACAATTTGGCCCTCTCTGCTTTCCTGAGGACTCTATCCGCAAAAGCACCTTTTTTCACTTTCGGCGCTCTCTGGAGCAAAAAAGACAAACGTCCAGCTTTTGCTGCCACAGCAAAGGTGCCAGCGGGGAAAAGTGATGCTGGTTCCTCACTGCCTCCTGGAACCCCTTCAAATGCCCCAGACAATTTGGCCCTCTCTGCTTTCCTGAGGACTTTATCCTCAAAAGAACCTTTTATTCACTTTCGGCGCTGTCTGGAGCAAAAAAGAAAAACGTCCAGCTTTTGCTGCCACAGCAAGGTGCCAGCGGGGAAAAGTCATGCTGGTCCTCACTGCCTCCTGGAACCCCTTCAAATGCCACACACAATTTGGCCCTCTCTGCTTCCTGCCGACTCTAGCCTCAAAAGCACCTTTTCTCAATTTTGGCGCCCTCCGCAGCAAAAAAGACAAACGTCCAGCTTTTGCTGCCACAGCAAAGGGGCCAGCGGGAAAAGTCATGCTGGTCCTCACTGCCTCCTGGAACCCCTTCAAATGCCCCAGACAA
Source organism: Vanellus vanellus (assembly GCF_965231255.1). NCBI lineage: Eukaryota > Metazoa > Chordata > Aves > Charadriiformes > Charadriidae > Vanellus > Vanellus vanellus. Next base: position 15,961 of record NW_028127864.1, read on the forward strand.
TTTGGCCCTCTCTGCTTTCCTGAGGACTCTGTCCTCAAAAGCACCTTTTTTCACTTTCGGCGCTCTCTGGAGCAAAAAAGACAAACGTCCAGCTTTTGCTGCCACAGCAAAAGTGCCAGCGGGGAAAAGTGATGCTGGTCCTCACTGCCTCCTGGAACCCCTTCAAATGCCCCAGACAATTTGGCCCTCTCTGCTTTCCTGAGCACTCTATCCTCAAAAGCACCTTTTTTCACTTTCGGCGCTCTCTGGAGCAAAAAAGACAAACGTCCAGCTTTTGCTGCCACAGCAAAGGTGCCAGCGGGGAAAAGTGATGCTGGTCCTCACTGCCTCCTGGAACCCCTTCAAATGCCCCAGACAATTTGGCCCTCTCTGCTTTCCTGAGGACTCTATCCTCAAAAGCACCTTTTTTCACTTTCGGCGCTCTCTGGAGCAAAAAAAGTCAAACGTCCAGCTTTTGCTGCCACAGCAAAGTTGCCAGCGGGGAAAAGTGATGCTGGTTCTCACTGCCTCCTGGAACCCCTTCAAATGCCCCAGACAATTTGGCCCTCTCTGCTTTCCTGAGGACTCTATCCTCAAAAGCACCTTTTTTCAATTTCGGCGCTCTCTGGAGCAAAAAAGACAAACGTCCAGCTTTTGCTGCCACAGCAAGGTGCCAGCGGGGAAAAGTGATGCTGGTCCTCACTGCCTCCTGGAACCCCTTCAAATGCCCCAGACAATTTGGCCCTCTCTGCTTTCCTGAGGACTCTATCCTCAAAAGCACCTTTTTTCACTTTCGGCGCTCTCTGGAGCAAAAAAGACAAACGTCCAGCTTTTGCTGCCACAGCAAAGATGCCAGCGGGGAAAAGTGATGCTGGTTCTCACTGCCTCCTGGAACCCCTTCAAATGCCCCAGACAATTTGGCCCTCTCTGCTTCTTTTGTTCTTGAGGACTCTATCCTCAAAAGCACCTTTTTTCACTTTCGGCGCTCTCTGGAGCAAAAAAGACAAACGTCCAGCTTTTGCTGCCACAGCAAAAGTGCCAGCGGGGAAAAGTGATGCTGGTCCTCACTGCCTCCTGGAAACCCCTTCAAATGCCCCAGACAATTTGGCCCTCTCTGCTTTCCTGAGGACTCTATCCTCAAAAGCACCTTTTTTCAATTTCGGCGCTCTCTGGAGCAAAAAAGACAAACGTCCAGCATTTGCTGCCACAGCAAAGGTGCCAGCGGGGAAAAGTGATGCTGGTCCTCACTGCCTCCTGGAACCCCTTCAAATGCCCCAGACAATTTGGCCCTCTCTGCTTTCCTGAGGACTCTATCCTCAAAAGCACCTTTTTTTCACTTTCGGCGCTCTCTGGAGCAAAAAAGACAAACGTCCAGCTTTTGCTGCCACAGCAAAGGTGCCAGCGGGGAAAAGTGATGCTGGTCCTCACTGCCTCCTGGAACCCCTTCAAATGCCCCAGACAATTTGGCCCTCTCTGCTTTCCTGAGGACTTTATCCTCAAAAGCACCTTTATTCACTTTCGGCGCTGTCTGGAGCAAAAAAGACAAACGTCCAGCTTTTGCTGCCACAGCAAAGGTGCCAGCGGGGAAAAGTGATGCTGGTCCTCACTGCCTCCTGGAACCCCTTCAAATGCCCCAGACAATTTGGCCCTCTCTGCTTTCCTGAGGACTCTATCCTCAAAAGCACCTTTTTTCACTTTCGGCGCTCTCTGGAGCAAAAAAGACAAACGTCCAGCTTTTGCTGCCACAGCAAAGATGCCAGCGGGGAAAAGTGATGCTGGTTCTCACTGCCTCCTGGAACCCCTTCAAATGCCCCAGACAATTTGGCCCTCTCTGCTTTCCTGAGGACTCTATCCTCAAAAGCACCTTTTTCACTTTCGGCGCTCTCTGGAGCAAAAAAGACAAACGTCCAGCTTTTGCTGCCACAGCAAAAGTGCCAGCGGGGAAAAGTGATGCTGGTCCTCACTGCCTCCTGGAACCCCTTCAAATGCCCCAGACAATTTGGCCCTCTCTGCTTTCCTGAGGACTCTATCCTCAAAAGCACCTTTTTTCACTTTCAGCGCTGTCTGGAGCAAAAAAGACAAACGTCCAGCTTTTGCTGCCACAGCAAAGGTGCCAGCGGGGAAAAGTGATGCTGGTCCTCACTGCCTCCTGGAACCCCTTCAAATGCCCCAGACAATTTGGCCCTCTCTGCTTTCCTGAGGACTCTATCCTCAAAAGCACCTTTTTTCACTTTCGGCGCTCTCTGGAGCAAAAAAGACAAACGTCCAGCTTTTGCTGCCACAGCAAAGGTGCCAGCGGGGAAAAGTGATGCTGGTTCTCACTGCCTCCTGGAACCCCTTCAAATGCCCCAGACAATTTGGCCCTCTCTGCTTTCCTGAGGACTGTGTCCTCAAAAGCACCTTTTTTCACTTTCGGCGCTCTCTGGAGCAAAAAAGACAAACGTCCAGCTTTTGCTGCCACAGCAAAGGTGCCAGCGGGGAAAAGTGATGCTGGTCCTCACTGCCTCCTGGAACCCCTTCAAATGCCCCAGACAATTTGGCCCTCTCTGCTTTCCTGAGGACTCTATCCTCAAAAGCACCTTTTTTCACTTTCGGCGCTCTCTGGAGCAAAAAAGACAAACGTCCAGCTTTTGCTGCCAAAGCAAAGATGCCAGCGGGGAAAAGTGATGCTGGTTCTCACTGCCTCCTGGAACCCCTTCAAATGCCCCAGACAATTTGGCCCTCTCTGCTTTCCTGAGGACTCTATCCTCAAAAGCACCTTTTTTCACTTTCGGCGCTCTCTGGAGCAAAAAAGACAAACGTCCAGCATTTGCTGCCACAGCAAAGGTGCCAGCGGGGGAAAAGTGATGCTGGTCCTCACTGCCTCCTGGAACCCCTTCAAATGCCCCAGACAATTTGGCCCTCTCTGCTTTCCTGAGGACTCTATCCTCAAAAGCACCTTTTTTCACTTTCGGCGCTCTCTGGAGCAAAAAAGACAAACGTCCAGCTTTTGCTGCCACAGCAAAAGTGCCAGCGGGGAAAAGTGATGCTGGTTCTCACTGCCTCCTAGAACCCCTTCAAATGCCCCAGACAATTTGGCCCTCTCTGCTTTCCTGAGGACTCTATCCTCAAAAGCACCTTTTTTCACTTTCGGCGCTCTCTGGAGCAAAAAAGACAAACGTCCAGCTTTTGCTGCCACAGCAAAGGTGCCAGCGGGGAAAAGTGATGCTGGTCCTCACTGCCTCCTGGAACCCCTTCAAATGCCCCAGACAATTTGGCCCTCTCTGCTTTCCTGAGGACTCTATCCTCAAAAGCACCTTTTTTCACTTTCGGCGCTCTCTGGAGCAAAAAAGACAAACGTCCAGCTTTTGCTGCCACAGCAAAGGTGCCAGCGGGAAAAGTGATGCTGGTCCTCACTGCCTCCTGGAACCCCTTCAAATGCCCCAGACAATTTGGCCCTCTCTGCTTTCCTGAGGACTTTATCCTCAAAAGCACCTTTTATTCACTTTCGGTGCTGTCTGGAGCAAAAAAGACAAACGTCCAGCTTTTGCTGCCACAGCAAAGGTGCCAGCGGGGAAAAGTGATGCTGGTCCTCACTGCCTCCTGGAACCCCTTCAAATGCCCCAGACAATTTGGCCCTCTCTGCTTTCCTGCGCACTCTATCCTCAAAAGCACCTTTTTTCACTTTCGGCGCTCTCTGGAGCAAAAAAGACAAACGTCCAGCTTTTGCTGCCACAGCAAAGATGCCAGCGGGCAAAAGTGATGCTGGTTCTCACTGCCTCCTGGAACCCCTTCAAATGCCCCAGACAATTTGGCCCTCTCTGCTTTTGTGAGGACTCTATCCTCAAAAGCACCTTTTTTCACTTTCGGCGCTCTCTGGAGCAAAAAAGACAAACGTCCAGCTTTTGCTGCCACAGCAAAAGTGCCAGCGGGGAAAAGTGATGCTGGTCCTCACTGCCTCCTGGAACCCCTTCAAATGCCCCAGACAATTTGGCCCTCTCTGCTTTCCTGAGGACTCTATCCTCAAAAGCACCTTTTTTCACTTTCGGCGCTCTCTGGAGCAAAAAAGACAAACGTCCAGCTTTTGCTGCCACAGCAAAGGTGCCAGCGGGGAAAAGTGATGCTGGTCCTCACTGCCTCCTGGAACCCCTTCAAATGCCCCAGACAATTTGGCCCTCTCTGCTTTTGTGAGGACTCTATCCTCAAAAGCACCTTTTTTCACTTTCGGCGCTCTCTGGAGCAAAAAAGACAAACGTCCAGCTTTTGCTGCCAGAGCAAAGGTGCCAGCGGGGAAAAGTGATGCTGGTCCTCACTGCCTCCTGGAACCCCTTCAAATGCCCCAGACAATTTGGCCCTCTCTGCTTTCCTGAGGACTCTGTCCTCAAAAGCACCTTTTTTCACTTTCGGCGCTCTCTGGAGCAAAAAAGACAAACGTCCAGCTTTTGCTGCCACAGCAAAGGTGCCAGCGGGGAAAAGTGATGCTGGTCCTCACTGCCTCCTGGAACCCCTTCAAATGCCCCAGACAATTTGGCCCTCTCTGCTTTCCTGAGGACTCTATCCGCAAAAGCACCTTTTTTCACTTTCGGCGCTCTCTGGAGCAAAAAAGACAAACGTCCAGCTTTTGCTGCCAAAGCAAAGATGCCAGCGGGGAAAAGTGATGCTGGTTCTCACTGCCTCCTGGAACCCCTTCAAATGCCCCAGACAATTTGGCCCTCTCTGCTTTCCTGAGGACTCTATCCTCAAAAGCACATTTTTTCACTTTCAGCGCTGTCTGGAGCAAAAAAGACAAACGTCCAGCTTTTGCTGCCACAGCAAAAGTGCCAGCGGGGAAAAGTGATGCTGGTCCTCACTGCCTCCTGGAACCCCTTCAAATGCCCCAGACAATTTGGCCCTCTCTGCTTTCCTGAGGACTCTATCCTCAAAAGCACCTTTTTTCACTTTCGGCGCTCTCTGGAGAAAAAAAGACAAACGTCCAGCTTTTGCTGCCACAGCAAAGGTGCCAGCGGGGAAAAGTGATGCTGGTCCTCACTGCCTCCTGGAACCCCTTCAAATGCCCCAGACAATTTGGCCCTCTCTGCTTTCCTGAGGACTCTATCCTCAAAAGCACCTTTTTTCACTTTCGGAGCTCTCTGGAGCAAAAAAGACAAACGTCCAGCTTTTGCTGCCACAGCAAAGGTGCCAGCGGGGAAAAGTGATGCTGGTCCTCACTGCCTCCTGGAACCCCTTCAAATGCCCCAGACAATTTGGCCCTCTCTGCTTTCCTGAGGACTTTATCCTCAAAAGCACCTTTATTCACTTTCGGCGCTGTCTGGAGCAAAAAAGACAAACGTCCAGCTTTTGCTGCCACAGCAAAGGTGCCAGCGGGGAAAAGTGATGCTGGTCCTCACTGCCTCCTGGAACCCCTTCAAATGCCCCAGACAATTTGGCCCTCTCTGCTTTCCTGAGGACTCTATCCTCAAAAGCACCTTTTTTCACTTTCGGCGCTCTCTGGAGCAAAAAAGACAAACGTCCAGCTTTTGCTGCCACAGCAAAAGTGCCAGCGGGGAAAAGTGATGCTGGTCCTCACTGCCTCCTGGAACCCCTTCAAATGCCCCAGACAATTTGGCCCTCTCTGCTTTCCTGAGCACTCTATCCTCAAAAGCACCTTTTTTCACTTTCGGAGCTCTCTGGAGCAAAAAAGACAAACGTCCAGCTTTTGCTGCCACAGCAAAGGTGCCAGCGGGGAAAAGTGATGCTGGTCCTCACTGCCTCCTGGAACCCCTTCAAATGCCCCAGACAATTTGGCCCTCTCTGCTTTCCTGAGCACTCTATCCTCAAAAGCACCTTTTTTCACTTTCGGAGCTCTCTGGAGCAAAAAAGACAAACGTCCAGCTTTTGCTGCCACAGCAAAGGTGCCAGCGGGGAAAAGTGATGCTGGTCCTCACTGCCTCCTGGAACCCCTTCAAATGCCCCAGACAATTTGGCCCTCTCTGCTTTCCTGAGGACTCTATCCTCAAAAGCACCTTTTTTCACTTTCGGCGCTCTCTGGAGCAAAAAAGACAAACGTCCAGCTTTTGCTGTCACAGCAAAGATGCCAGCGGGGAAAAGTGATGCTGGTTCTCACTGCCTCCTGGAACCCCTTCAAATGCCCCAGACAATTTGGCCCTCTCTGCTTTCCTGAGGACTCTGTCCTCAAAAGCACCTTTTTTCACTTTCGGCGCTCTCTGGAGCAAAAAAGACAAACGTCCAGCTTTTGCTGCCAAAGCAAAGATGCCAGCGGGGAAAAGTGATGCTGGTTCTCACTGCCTCCTGGAACCCCTTCAAATGCCCCAGACAATTTGGCCCTCTCTGCTTTCCTGAGGACTCTATCCTCAAAAGCACATTTTTTCACTTTCAGCGCTGTCTGGAGCAAAAAAGACAAACGTCCAGCTTTTGCTGCCACAGCAAAGGTGCCAGCGGGGAAAAGTGATGCTGGTCCTCACTGCCTCCTGGAACCCCTTCAAATGCCCCAGACAATTTGGCCCTCTCTGCTTTCCTGAGGACTCTATCCTCAAAAGCACCTTTTTTCACTTTCGGCGCTCTCTGGAGAAAAAAAGACAAACGTCCAGCTTTTGCTGCCACAGCAAAGGTGCCAGCGGGGAAAAGTGATGCTGGTCCTCACTGCCTCCTGGAACCCCTTCAAATGCCCCAGACAATTTGGCCCTCTCTGCTTTCCTGAGGACTCTATCCTCAAAAGCACCTTTTTTCACTTTCGGAGCTCTCTGGAGCAAAAAAGACAAACGTCCAGCTTTTGCTGCCACAGCAAAGGTGCCAGCGGGGAAAAGTGATGCTGGTCCTCACTGCCTCCTGGAACCCCTTCAAATGCCCCAGACAATTTGGCCCTCTCTGCTTTCCTGAGGACTTTATCCTCAAAAGCACCTTTATTCACTTTCGGCGCTGTCTGGAGCAAAAAAGACAAACGTCCAGCTTTTGCTGCCACAGCAAAGGTGCCAGCGGGGAAAAGTGATGCTGGTCCTCACTGCCTCCTGGAACCCCTTCAAATGCCCCAGACAATTTGGCCCTCTCTGCTTTCCTGAGGACTCTATCCTCAAAAGCACCTTTTTTCACTTTCGGCGCTCTCTGGAGCAAAAAAGACAAACGTCCAGCTTTTGCTGCCACAGCAAAAGTGCCAGCGGGGAAAAGTGATGCTGGTCCTCACTGCCTCCTGGAACCCCTTCAAATGCCCCAGACAATTTGGCCCTCTCTGCTTTCCTGAGCACTCTATCCTCAAAAGCACCTTTTTTCACTTTCAGAGCTCTCTGGAGCAAAAAAGACAAACGTCCAGCTTTTGCTGCCACAGCAAAGGTGCCAGCGGGGAAAAGTGATGCTGGTCCTCACTGCCTCCTGGAACCCCTTCAAATGCCCCAGACAATTTGGCCCTCTCTGCTTTCCTGAGCACTCTATCCTCAAAAGCACCTTTTTTCACTTTCGGAGCTCTCTGGAGCAAAAAAGACAAACGTCCAGCTTTTGCTGCCACAGCAAAGGTGCCAGCGGGGAAAAGTGATGCTGGTCCTCACTGCCTCCTGGAACCCCTTCAAATGCCCCAGACAATTTGGCCCTCTCTGCTTTCCTGAGGACTCTATCCTCAAAAGCACCTTTTTTCACTTTCGGCGCTCTCTGGAGCAAAAAAGACAAACGTCCAGCTTTTGCTGTCACAGCAAAGATGCCAGCGGGGAAAAGTGATGCTGGTTCTCACTGCCTCCTGGAACCCCTTCAAATGCCCCAGACAATTTGGCCCTCTCTGCTTTTGTGAGGACTCTATCCTCAAAAGCACCTTTTTTCACTTTCGGCGCTGTCTGGAGCAAAAAAGACAAACGTCCAGCTTTTGCTGCCACAGCAAAAGTGCCAGCGGGGAAAAGTGATGCTGGTCCTCACTGCCTCCTGGAACCCCTTCAAATGCCCCAGACAATTTGGCCCTCTCTGCTTTCCTGAGGACTCTATCCTCAAAAGCACCTTTTTTCACTTTCGGCGCTCTCTGGAGCAAAAAAGACAAACGTCCAGCTTTTGCTGCCACAGCAAAAGTGCCAGCGGGGAAAAGTGATGCTGGTCCTCACTGCCTCCTGGAACCCCTTCAAATGCCCCAGACAATTTGGCCCTCTCTGCTTTCCTGAGGACTCTATCCTCAAAAGCACCTTTTTTCACTTTCGGCGCTCTCTGGAGCAAAAAAGACAAACGTCCAGCTTTTGCTGCCACAGCAAAAGTGCCAGCGGGGAAAAGTGATGCTGGTCCTCACTGCCTCCTGGAACCCCTTCAAATGCCCCAGACAATTTGGCCCTCTCTGCTTTCCTGAGCACTCTATCCTCAAAAGCACCTTTTTTCACTTTCAGAGCTCTCTGGAGCAAAAAAGACAACCGTCCAGCTTTTGCTGCCACAGCAAAGGTGCCAGCGGGGAAAAGTGATGCTGGTCCTCACTGCCTCCTGGAACCCCTTCAAATGCCCCAGACAATTTGGCCCTCTCTGCTTTCCTGAGCACTCTATCCTCAAAAGCACCTTTTTTCACTTTCGGAGCTCTCTGGAGCAAAAAAGACAAACGTCCAGCTTTTGCTGCCACAGCAAAGGTGCCAGCGGGGAAAAGTGATGCTGGTCCTCACTGCCTCCTGGAACCCCTTCAAATGCCCCAGACAATTTGGCCCTCTATGCTTTCCTGAGGACTCTATCCTCAAAAGCACCTTTTTTCACTTTCGGCGCTCTCTGGAGCAAAAAAGACAAACGTCCAGCTTTTGCTGTCACAGCAAAGATGCCAGCGGGGAAAAGTGATGCTGGTTCTCACTGCCTCCTGGAACCCCTTCAAATGCCCCAGACAATTTGGCCCTCTCTGCTTTCCTGAGGACTCTATCCTCAAAAGCACCTTTTTTCACTTTCGGCGCTGTCTGGAGCAAAAAAGACAAACGTCCAGCTTTTGCTGCCACAGCAAAAGTGCCAGCGGGGAAAAGTGATGCTGGTCCTCACTGCCTCCTGGAACCCCTTCAAATGCCCCAGACAATTTGGCCCTCTCTGCTTTCCTGAGGACTCTATCCTCAAAAGCACCTTTTTTCACTTTCGGCGCTCTCTGGAGCAAAAAAGACAAACGTCCAGCTTTTGCTGCCACAGCAAAAGTGCCAGCGGGGAAAAGTGATGCTGGTCCTCACTGCCTCCTGGAACCCCTTCAAATGCCCCAGACAATTTGGCCCTCTCTGCTTTCCTGAGCACTCTATCCTCAAAAGCACCTTTTTTCACTTTCGGAGCTCTCTGGAGCAAAAAAGACAAACGTCCAGCTTTTGCTGCCACAGCAAAGGTGCCAGCGGGGAAAAGTGATGCTGGTCCTCACTGCCTCCTGGAACCCCTTCAAATGCCCCAGACAATTTGGCCCTCTCTGCTTTCCTGAGCACTCTATCCTCAAAAGCACCTTTTTTCACTTTCGGAGCTCTCTGGAGCAAAAAAGACAAACGTCCAGCTTTTGCTGCCACAGCAAAGGTGCCAGCGGGGAAAAGTGATGCTGGTCCTCACTGCCTCCTGGAACCCCTTCAAATGCCCCAGACAATTTGGCCCTCTCTGCTTTCCTGAGGACTCTATCCTCAAAAGCACCTTTTTTCACTTTCGGCGCTCTCTGGAGCAAAAAAGACAAACGTCCAGCTTTTGCTGCCACAGCAAAGGTGCCAGCGGGGAAAAGTGATGCTGGTTCTCACTGCCTCCTGGAACCCCTTCAAATGCCCCAGACAATTTGGCCCTCTCTGCTTTCCTGAGGACTCTATCCTCAAAAGCACCTTTTTTCACTTTCGGCGCTGTCTGGAGCAAAAAAGACAAACGTCCAGCTTTTGCTGCCACAGCAAAGGTGCCAGCGGGGAAAAGTGATGCTGGTCCTCACTGCCTCCTGGAACCCCTTCAAATGCCCCAGACAATTTGGCCCTCTCTGCTTTCCTGAGGACTCTATCCTCAAAAGCACCTTTTTTCACTTTCGGCGCTCTCTGAAGCAAAAAAGACAAACGTCCAGCTTTTGCTGCCACAGTAAAGGTGCCAGCGGGGAAAAGTGATGCTGGTCCTCACTGCCTCCTGGAACCCCTTCAAATGCCCCAGACAATTTGGCCCTCTCTGCTTTTGTGAGGACTCTATCCTCAAAAGCACCTTTTTTCACTTTCGGCGCTGTCTGGAGCAAAAAAGACAAACGTCCAGCTTTTGCTGCCACAGCAAAAGTGCCAGCGGGGAAAAGTGATGCTGGTCCTCACTGCCTCCTGGAACCCCTTCAAATGCCCCAGACAATTTGGCCCTCTCTGCTTTCCTGAGGACTCTATCCTCAAAAGCACCTTTTTTCACTTTCGGCGCTCTCTGGAGCAAAAAAGACAAACGTCCAGCTTTTGCTGCCACAGCAAAGGTGCCAGCGGGGAAAAGTGATGCTGGTCCTCACTGCCTCCTGGAACCCCTTCAAATGCCCCAGACAATTTGGCCCTCTCTGCTTTCCTGAGCACTCTATCCTCAAAAGCACCTTTTTTCACTTTCGGAGCTCTCTGGAGCAAAAAAGACAAACGTCCAGCTTTTGCTGCCACAGCAAAGGTGCCAGCGGGGAAAAGTGATGCTGGTCCTCACTGCCTCCTGGAACCCCTTCAAATGCCCCAGACAATTTGGCCCTCTCTGCTTTCCTGAGGACTCTATCCTCAAAAGCACCTTTTTTCACTTTCGGCGCTCTCTGGAGCAAAAAAGACAAACGTCCAGCTTTTGCTGTCACAGCAAAGATGCCAGCGGGGAAAAGTGATGCTGGTTCTCACTGCCTCCTGGAACCCCTTCAAATGCCCCAGACAATTTGGCCCTCTCTGCTTTTGTGAGGACTCTATCCTCAAAAGCACCTTTTTTCACTTTCGGCGCTGTCTGGAGCAAAAAAGACAAACGTCCAGCTTTTGCTGCCACAGCAAAAGTGCCAGCGGGGAAAAGTGATGCTGGTCCTCACTGCCTCCTGGAACCCCTTCAAATGCCCCAGACAATTTGGCCCTCTCTGCTTTCCTGAGGACTTTATCCTCAAAAGCACCTTTTTTCACTTTCGGCGCTGTCTGGAGCAAAAAAGACAAACGTCCAGCTTTTGCTGCCACAGCAAAGGTGCCAGCGGGGAAAAGTGATGCTGGTCCTCACTGCCTCCTGGAACCCCTTCAAATGCCCCAGACAATTTGGCCCTCTCTGCTTTCCTGAGGACTCTATCCTCAAAAGCACCTTTTTTCACTTTCGGCGCTCTCTGGAGCAAAAAAGACAAACGTCCAGCTTTTGCTGCCACAGCAAAGGTGCCAGCGGGGAAAAGTGATGCTGGTTCTCACTCTGGAACCCCTTCAAATGCCCCAGACAATTTGGCCCTCTCTGCTTTCCTGAGGACTCTGTCCTCAAAAGCACCTTTTTCACTTTCGGCGCTCTCTGGAGCAAAAAAGACAAACGTCCAGCTTTTGCTGCCACAGCAAAGGTGCCAGCGGGGAAAAGTGATGCTGGTCCTCACTGCCTCCTGGAACCCCTTCAAATGCCCCAGACAATTTGGCCCTCTCTGCTTTCCTGAGGACTCTATCCGCAAAAGCACCTTTTTTCACTTTCGGCGCTCTCTGGAGCAAAAAAGACAAACGTCCAGCTTTTGCTGCCAAAGCAAAGATGCCAGCGGGGAAAAGTGATGCTGGTTCTCACTGCCTCCTGGAACCCCTTCAAATGCCCCAGGACAATTTGGCCCTCTCTGCTTTCCTGAGGACTCTATCCTCAAAAGCACATTTTTTCACTTTCAGCGCTGTCTGGAGCAAAAAGACAAACGTCCAGCTTTTGCTGCCACAGCAAAGGTGCCAGCGGGGAAAAGTGATGCTGGTCCTCACTGCCTCCTGGAACCCCTTCAAATGCCCCAGACAATTTGGCCCTCTCTGCTTTCCTGAGGACTCTATCCTCAAAAGCACCTTTTTTCACTTTCGGCGCTCTCTGGAGAAAAAAAGACAAACGTCCAGCTTTGCTGCCACAGCAAAGGTGCCAGCGGGGAAAAGTGATGCTGGTCCTCACTGCCTCCTGGAACCCCTTCAAATGCCCCAGACAATTTGGCCCTCTCTGCTTTCCTGAGGACTCTATCCTCAAAAGCACCTTTTTTCACTTTCGGAGCTCTCTGGAGCAAAAAAGACAAACGTCCAGCTTTTGCTGCCACAGCAAAGGTGCCAGCGGGGAAAAGTGATGCTGGTCCTCACTGCCTCCTGGAACCCCTTCAAATGCCCCAGACAATTTGGCCCTCTCTGCTTTCCTGAGGACTTTATCCTCAAAAGCACCTTTATTCACTTTTCGGCGCTGATCTGGAGCAAAAAAGGACAAACGTCCAGCTTTTGCTGCCACAGCAAAGGTGCCAGCGAGCGGGGAAAAGTGATGCTGGTCCTCACTGCCTCCTGGAACCCCTTCAAATGCCCCAGACAATTTGGCCCTCTCTGCTTTCCTGAGCACTCTATCCTCAAAAGCACCTTTTTCACTTTCGGAGCTCTCTGGAGCAAAAAAGACAAACGTCCAGCTTTTGCTGCCACAGCAAAGTGCCAGCGGGGAAAAGTGATGCTGGTCCTCACTGCCTCCTGGAACCCCTTCAAATGCCCCAGACAATTTGGGCCCTCTCTGCTTTCCTGAGCACTCTATCCTCAAAAGCACCTTTTAGCAAAAAAGACAAACGTCCAGCTTTTGCTGCCACAGCAAAGGTGCCAGCGGGGAAAAGTGATGCTGGTCCTCACTGCCTCCTGGAACCCCTTCAAATGCCCCAGACAATTTGGCCCTCTCTGCTTTCCCTGAGCACTCTATCCTCAAAAGCACCTTTTTTCACTTTCGGAGCTCTCTGGAGCAAAAAAGACAAACGTCCAGCTTTTGCTGCCACAGCAAAGGGTGCCAGCCGGGGAAAAGTGATGCTGGTCCTCACTGCCTCCCTGGAACCCCACTGCCTCCTGGAACCCCTTCAAATGCCCCAGACAATTTGGCCCTCTCTGCTTTCCTGAGGACTCTATCCTCAAAAGCACCTTTTTTCACTTTCGGCGCTCTCTGGAGCAAAAAAGACAAACGTCCAGCTTTTGCTGTCACAGCAAAGATGCCAGCGGGGAAAAGTGATGCTGGTTCTCACTGCCTCCTGGAACCCCTTCAAATGCCCCAGACAATTTGGCCCTCTCTGCTTTTGTGAGGACTCTATCCTCAAAAGCACCTTTTTTCACTTTCGGCGCTGTCTGGAGCAAAAAAGACAAACGTCCAGCTTTTGCTGCCACAGCAAAAGTGCCAGCGGGGAAAAGTGATGCTGGTCCTCACTGCCTCCTGGAACCCCTTCAAATGCCCCAGACAATTTGGCCCTCTCTGCTTTCCTGAGGACTCTATCCTCAAAAGCACCTTTTTTCACTTTCGGCGCTCTCTGGAGCAAAAAAGACAAACGTCCAGCTTTTGCTGCCACAGCAAAAGTGCCAGCGGGGAAAAGTGATGCTGGTCCTCACTGCCTCCTGGAACCCCTTCAAATGCCCCAGACAATTTGGCCCTCTCTGCTTTCCTGAGGACTCTATCCTCAAAAGCACCTTTTTTCACTTTCGGCGCTCTCTGGAGCAAAAAAGACAAACGTCCAGCTTTTGCTGCCACAGCAAAAGTGCCAGCGGGGAAAAGTGATGCTGGTCCTCACTGCCTCCTGGAACCCCTTCAAATGCCCCAGACAATTTGGCCCTCTCTGCTTTCCTGAGCACTCTATCCTCAAAAGCACCTTTTTTCACTTTCAGAGCTCTCTGGAGCAAAAAAGACAAACGTCCAGCTTTTGCTGCCACAGCAAAGGTGCCAGCGGGGAAAAGTGATGCTGGTCCTCACTGCCTCCTGGAACCCCTTCAAATGCCCCAGACAATTTGGCCCTCTCTGCTTTCCTGAGCACTCTATCCTCAAAAGCACCTTTTTTCACTTTCGGAGCTCTCTGGAGCAAAAAAGACAAACGTCCAGCTTTTGCTGCCACAGCAAAGGTGCCAGCGGGGAAAAGTGATGCTGGTCCTCACTGCCTCCTGGAACCCCTTCAAATGCCCCAGACAATTTGGCCCTCTATGCTTTCCTGAGGACTCTATCCTCAAAAGCACCTTTTTTCACTTTCGGCGCTCTCTGGAGCAAAAAAGACAAACGTCCAGCTTTTGCTGTCACAGCAAAGATGCCAGCGGGGAAAAGTGATGCTGGTTCTCACTGCCTCCTGGAACCCCTTCAAATGCCCCAGACAATTTGGCCCTCTCTGCTTTCCTGAGGACTCTATCCTCAAAAGCACCTTTTTTCACTTTCGGCGCTGTCTGGAGCAAAAAAGACAAACGTCCAGCTTTTGCTGCCACAGCAAAAGTGCCAGCGGGGAAAAGTGATGCTGGTCCTCACTGCCTCCTGGAACCCCTTCAAATGCCCCAGACAATTTGGCCCTCTCTGCTTTCCTGAGGACTCTATCCTCAAAAGCACCTTTTTTCACTTTCGGCGCTCTCTGGAGCAAAAAAGACAAACGTCCAGCTTTTGCTGCCACAGCAAAAGTGCCAGCGGGGAAAAGTGATGCTGGTCCTCACTGCCTCCTGGAACCCCTTCAAATGCCCCAGACAATTTGGCCCTCTCTGCTTTCCTGAGCACTCTATCCTCAAAAGCACCTTTTTTCACTTTCGGAGCTCTCTGGAGCAAAAAAGACAAACGTCCAGCTTTTGCTGCCACAGCAAAGGTGCCAGCGGGGAAAAGTGATGCTGGTCCTCACTGCCTCCTGGAACCCCTTCAAATGCCCCAGACAATTTGGCCCTCTCTGCTTTCCTGAGCACTCTATCCTCAAAAGCACCTTTTTTCACTTTCGGAGCTCTCTGGAGCAAAAAAGACAAACGTCCAGCTTTTGCTGCCACAGCAAAGGTGCCAGCGGGGAAAAGTGATGCTGGTCCTCACTGCCTCCTGGAACCCCTTCAAATGCCCCAGACAATTTGGCCCTCTCTGCTTTCCTGAGGACTCTATCCTCAAAAGCACCTTTTTTCACTTTCGGCGCTCTCTGGAGCAAAAAAGACAAACGTCCAGCTTTTGCTGCCACAGCAAAGGTGCCAGCGGGGAAAAGTGATGCTGGTTCTCACTGCCTCCTGGAACCCCTTCAAATGCCCCAGACAATTTGGCCCTCTCTGCTTTCCTGAGGACTCTATCCTCAAAAGCACCTTTTTTCACTTTCGGCGCTGTCTGGAGCAAAAAAGACAAACGTCCAGCTTTTGCTGCCACAGCAAAGGTGCCAGCGGGGAAAAGTGATGCTGGTCCTCACTGCCTCCTGGAACCCCTTCAAATGCCC
Organism: Vanellus vanellus; assembly: GCF_965231255.1. Lineage (NCBI taxonomy): Eukaryota > Metazoa > Chordata > Aves > Charadriiformes > Charadriidae > Vanellus > Vanellus vanellus. The sequence goes on from NW_028127864.1 coordinate 31,178, forward strand.
CAGACAATTTGGCCCTCTCTGCTTTCCTGAGGACTCTATCCTCAAAAGCACCTTTTTTCACTTTCGGCGCTCTCTGAAGCAAAAAAGACAAACGTCCAGCTTTTGCTGCCACAGTAAAGGTGCCAGCGGGGAAAAGTGATGCTGGTCCTCACTGCCTCCTGGAACCCCTTCAAATGCCCCAGACAATTTGGCCCTCTCTGCTTTTGTGAGGACTCTATCCTCAAAAGCACCTTTTTTCACTTTCGGCGCTGTCTGGAGCAAAAAAGACAAACGTCCAGCTTTTGCTGCCACAGCAAAAGTGCCAGCGGGGAAAAGTGATGCTGGTCCTCACTGCCTCCTGGAACCCCTTCAAATGCCCCAGACAATTTGGCCCTCTCTGCTTTCCTGAGGACTCTATCCTCAAAAGCACCTTTTTTCACTTTCGGCGCTCTCTGGAGCAAAAAAGACAAACGTCCAGCTTTTGCTGCCACAGCAAAGGTGCCAGCGGGGAAAAGTGATGCTGGTCCTCACTGCCTCCTGGAACCCCTTCAAATGCCCCAGACAATTTGGCCCTCTCTGCTTTCCTGAGGACTCTATCCTCAAAAGCACCTTTTTTCACTTTCGGCGCTCTCTGGAGCAAAAAAGACAAACGTCCCAGCTTTTGCTGCCACAGCAAAGTGCCAGCGGGGAAAAGTGATGCTGGTTCTCACTGCCTCCTGGAACCCCTTCAAATGCCCCAGACAATTTGGGCCCTCTCTGCTTTCCTGAGGACTCTGTCCTCAAAAGCACCTTTTTTCACTTTCGGCGCTCTCTGGAGCAAAAAAGACAAACGTCCAGCTTTTGCTGCCACAGCAAAGGTGCCAGCGGGGAAAAGTGATGCTGGTCCTCACTGCCTCCTGGAACCCCTTCAAATGCCCCAGACAATTTGGCCCTCTCTGCTTTCCTGAGGACTCTATCCGCAAAAGCACCTTTTTTCACTTTCGGCGCTCTCTGGAGCAAAAAAGACAAACGTCCAGCTTTTGCTGCCAAAGCAAAGATGCCAGCGGGGAAAAGTGATGCTGGTTCTCACTGCCTCCTGGAACCCCTTCAAATGCCCCAGACAATTTGGCCCTCTCTGCTTTCCTGAGGACTCTATCCTCAAAAGCACCTTTTTTTCACTTTCGGCGCTGTCTGGAGCAAAAAGACAAACGTCCAGCTTTTGCTGCCACAGCAAAAGTGCCAGCGGGGAAAAAGTGATGCTGGTCCTCACTGCCTCCTGGAACCCCTTCAAATGCCCCAGACAATTTGGCCCTCTCTGCTTTCCTGAGGACTCTATCCTCAAAAGCACCTTTTTTCACTTTCGGCGCTCTCTGGAGAAAAAAAAGACAAACGTCCAGCTTTTGCTGCCACAGCAAAGGTGCCAGCGGGGAAAAGTGATGCTGTCCTCACTGCCTCCTGGAACCCCTTCAAATGCCCCAGACAATTTGGCCCTCTCTGCTTTCCTGAGGACTCTATCCTCAAAAGCACCTTTTTTCACTTTCGGCGCTCTCTGGAGCAAAAAAGACAAACGTCCAGCTTTTGCTGCCACAGCAAAGGTGCCAGCGGGGAAAAGTGATGCTGGTCCTCACTGCCTCCTGGAACCCCTTCAAATGCCCCAGACAATTTGGCCCTCTCTGCTTTCCTGAGGACTTTATCCTCAAAAGCACCTTTTTTCACTTTCGGCGCTGTCTGGAGCAAAAAAGACAAACGTCCAGCTTTTGCTGCCACAGCAAAGGTGCCAGCGGGGAAAAGTGATGCTGGTCCTCACTGCCTCCTGGAACCCCTTCAAATGCCCCAGACAATTTGGCCCTCTCTGCTTTCCTGAGGACTCTATCCTCAAAAGCACCTTTTTCACTTTCGGCGCTCTCTGGAGCAAAAAAGACAAACGTCCAGCTTTTGCTGCCACAGCAAAGGTGCCAGCGGGGAAAAGTGATGCTGGTCCTCACTGCCTCCTGGAACCCCTTCAAATGCCCCAGACAATTTGGCCCTCTCTGCCTTTCCTGAGCACTCTATCCTCAAAAGCACCTTTTTTCACTTTCGGCGCTCTCTGGAGCAAAAAAGACAAACGTCCAGCTTTTGCTGCCACAGCAAAGGTGCCAGCGGGGAAAGTGATGCTGGTCCTCACTGCCTCCTGGAACCCCTTCAAATGCCCCAGACAATTTGGCCCTCTCTGCTTTTCCTGAGGACTCTATCCTCAAAAGCACCTTTTTTCACTTTCGGAGCTCTCTGGAGCAAAAAAGACAAACGTCCAGCTTTTGCTGCCACAGCAAAGGTGCCAGCGGGGAAAAGTGATGCTGGTCCTCACTGCCTCCTGGAACCCCTTCAAATGCCCCAGACAATTTGGCCCTCTCTGCTTTCCTGAGGACTTTATCCTCAAAAGCACCTTTATTCACTTTCGGCGCTGTCTGGAGCAAAAAAGACAAACGTCCAGCTTTTGCTGCCACAGCAAAGGTGCCAGCGGGGAAAAGTGATGCTGGTCCTCACTGCCTCCTGGAACCCCTTCAAATGCCCCAGACAATTTGGCCCTCTCTGCTTTCCTGAGGACTCTATCCTCAAAAGCACCTTTTTTCACTTTCGGCGCTGTCTGGAGCAAAAAAGACAAACGTCCAGCTTTTGCTGTCACAGCAAAGATGCCAGCGGGGAAAAGTGATGCTGGTCCTCACTGCCTCCTGGAACCCCTTCAAATGCCCCAGACAATTTGGCCCTCTCTGCTTTCCTGAGGACTCTATCCTCAAAAGCACCTTTTTCACTTTCGGCGCTCTCTGAAGCAAAAAAGACAAACGTCCAGCTTTTGCTGCCACAGCAAAGGTGCCAGCGGGGAAAAGTGATGCTGGTTCTCACTGCCTCCTGGAACCCCTTGAAATGCCCCAGACAATTTGGCCCTCTCTGCTTTCCTGAGGACTCTATCCTCAAAAGCACCTTTTTTCACTTTCGGCGCTCTCTGGAGCAAAAAAGACAAACGTCCAGCTTTTGCTGCCACAGCAAAGGTGCCAGCGGGGAAAAGTGATGCTGGGTCCCTCACTGCCTTCCTGGAAACCCCTTTGAAATGCCCCAGACCAATTTTCTCTGCTTTCCTGAGGACTCTATCCTCAAAAGCACCTTTTTTCACTTTCGGCGCTCTCTGGAGCAAAAAAGACAAACGTCCAGCTTTTGCTGCCACAGCAAAGGTGCCAGCGGGGAAAAGTGATGCTGGTCCTCACTGCCTCCTGGAACCCCTTCAAATGCCCCAGACAATTTGGCCCTCTCTGCTTTCCTGAGGACTCTATCCTCAAAAGCACCTTTTTTCACTTTCGGCGCTCTCTGGAGCAAAAAAGACAAACGTCCAGCTTTTGCTGCCACAGCAAAGGTGCCAGCGGGGAAAAGTGATGCTGGTCCTCACTGCCTCCTGGAACCCCTTCAAATGCCCCAGACAATTTGGCCCTCTCTGCTTTCCTGAGGACTCTATCCTTGGCAAAAGCACCTTTTTTCACTTTCGGCGCTCTCTGGAGCAAAAAAGACAAACGTCCAGCTTTTGCTGCCAAAGCAAAGATGCCAGCGGGGAAAAGTGATGCTGGTTCTCACTGCCTCCTGGAACCCCTTCAAATGCCCCAGACAATTTGGCCCTCTCTGCTTTCCTGAGGACTCTATCTGCAAAAGCACCTTTTTTCACTTTCGGCGCTCTCTGGAGCAAAAAAGGACAAACGTCCAGCTTTTGCTGCCACAGCAAAGGATGCGCAGCGGGGAAAAGTGATGCTGGTCCTCACTGCCTCCTGGAACCCCTTCAAATGCCCCAGACAATTTGGCCCTCTCTGCTTTCCTGAGGACTCTATCCTCAAAAGCACCTTTTTTCACTTTCGGCGCTCTCTGGAGCAAAAAAGTCAAACGTCCAGCTTTTGCTGCCACAGCAAAGATGCCAGCGGGGAAAAGTGATGCTGGTTCTCACTGCCTCCTGGAACCCCTTCAAATGCCCCAGACAATTTGGCCCTCTCTGCTTTCCTGAGGACTCTATCCTCAAAAGCACCTTTTTTCACTTTCGGCGCTCTCTGGAGCAAAAAAGAAAAACGTCCAGCTTTTGCTGCCACAGCAAAGGTGCCAGCGGGGAAAAGTGATGCTGGTTCTCACTGCCTCCTGGAACCCCTTCAAATGCCCCAGACAATTTGGCCCTCTCTGCTTTTCGTGAGGACTTATCCTCAAAAGCACCTTTTTTCACTTTCGGCGCTCTCTGGAGCAAAAAAGACAAACGTCCAGCTTTTGCTGCCACAGCAAAGGTGCCAGCGGGGAAAAGTGATGCTGGTCCTCACTGCCTCCTGGAACCCCTTGAAATGCCCCAGACAATTTGGCCCTCTCTGCTTTCCTGAGGACTCTATCCTCAAAAGCACCTTTTTTCACTTTCGGCGCTCTCTGGAGCAAAAAAGACAAACGTCCAGCTTTTGCTGCCAGAGCAAAGGTGCCAGCGGGGAAAAGTGATGCTGGTTCTCACTGCCTCCTGGAACCCCTTCAAATGCCCCAGACAATTTGGCCCTCTCTGCTTTCCTGAGGACTCTATCCTCAAAAGCACCTTTTTTCACTTTCGGCGCTCTCTGGAGCAAAAAAGACAAACGTCCAGCTTTTGCTGCCACAGCAAAGGTGCCAGCGGGGAAAAGTGATGCTGGTTCCTCACTGCCTCCCTGGAACCCCCTTCAAATGCCCCAAACAATTTGGCCCTCTCTGCTTTCCTGAGGACTCTATCCTCAAAAGCACCTTTTTTCACTTTCGGCGCTCTCTGGAGCAAAAAAGACAAACGTCCAGCTTTTGGCTGCCAGGTAAGGCAAAAAGTGCCAGCGGGGAAAAGTGATGCTGGTCCTCACTGCCTCCTGGAAAACCCCTTCAAATGCCCCAGACAATTTGGCCCTCTCTGCTTTCCTGAGGACTCTATCCTCAAAAGCACCTTTTTTCACTTTCGGCGCTCTCTGGAGCAAAAAAGACAAACGTCCAGCTTTTGCTGCCACAGCAAAGGTGCCAGCGGGGAAAAGTGATGCTGGTCCTCACTGCCTCCTGGAACCCCTTCAAATGCCCCAGACAATTTGGCCCTCTCTGCTTTCCTGAGGACTCTATCCTCAAAAGCACCTTTTTTCACTTTCGGCGCTCTCTGGAGCAAAAAAGACAAACGTCCAGCTTTTGCTGCCACAGCAAAGGTGCCAGCGGGGAAAAGTGATGCTGGTCCTCACTGCCTCCTGGAACCCCTTCAAATGCCCCAGACAATTTGGCCCTCTCTGCTTTCCTGAGGACTCTATCCGCAAAAGCACCTTTTTTCACTTTCGGCGCTCTCTGGAGCAAAAAAGACAAACGTCCAGCTTTTGCTGCCAAAGCAAAGATGCCAGCGGGGAAAAGTGATGCTGGTTCTCACTGCCTCCTGGAACCCCTTCAAATGCCCCAGACAATTTGGCCCTCTCTGCTTTCCTGAGGACTCTATCCGCAAAAGCACCTTTTTTCACTTTCGGCGCTCTCTGGAGCAAAAAAGACAAACGTCCAGCTTTTGCTGCCACAGCAAAGGTGCCAGCGGGGAAAAGTGATGCTGGTCCTCACTGCCTCCTGGAACCCCTTCAAATGCCCCAGACAATTTGGCCCTCTCTGCTTTCCTGAGGACTCTATCCTCAAAAGCACCTTTTTTCACTTTCGGCGCTCTCTGGAGCAAAAAAGACAAACGTCCAGCTTTTGCTGCCACAGCAAAGATGCCAGCGGGGAAAAGTGATGCTGGTTCTCACTGCCTCCTGGAACCCCTTCAAATGCCCCAGACAATTTGGCCCTCTCTGCTTTCCTGAGGACTCTATCCTCAAAAGCACCTTTTTTCACTTTCGGCGCTCTCTGGAGCAAAAAAGAAAAACGTCCAGCTTTTGCTGCCACAGCAAAGATGCCAGCGGGGAAAAGTGATGCTGGTTCTCACTGCCTCCTGGAACCCCTTCAAATGCCCCAGACAATTTGGCCCTCTCTGCTTTTGTGAGGACTTGATCCTCAAAAGCACCTTTTTTCACTTTCGGCGCTCTCTGGAGCAAAAAAGACAAACGTCCAGCTTTTGCTGCCACAGCAAAGTGCCAGCGGGGAAAAGTGATGCTGGTCCTCACTGCCTCCTGGAACCCCTTCAAATGCCCCAGACAATTTGGCCCTCTCTGCTTTCCTGAGGACTCTATCCTCAAAAGCACCTTTTTTCACTTTCGGCGCTCTCTGGAGCAAAAAAGACAAACGTCCAGCTTTTGCTGCCACAGCAAAGGTGCCAGCGGGGAAAAGTGATGCTGGTCCTCACTGCCTCCTGGAACCCCTTCAAATGCCCCAGACAATTTGGCCCTCTCTGCTTTCCTGAGGACTTTAGCTTCCCACAGCAAAGGTGCCAGCGGGGAAAAGTGATGCTGGTCCTCACTGCCTCCTGGAACCCCTTCAAATGCCCCAGACAATTTGGCCCTCTCTGCTTTCCTGGGAACCCCTTCAAATGCCCCAGACAATTTGGCCCTCTCTGCTTTCCTGAGGACTCTATCCTCAAAAGCACCTTTTTTTCACTTTCGGCGCTCTCTGGAGCAAAAAAGACAAACGTCCAGCTTTTGCTGCCACAGCAAAGGTGCCAGCGGGGAAAAGTGATGCTGGTCTCACTGCCTCCCGGGAACCCCTTCAAATGCCCCAGACAATTTGGCCCTCTCTGCTTTCCTGAGGACTCTATCCTCAAAAGCACCTTTTTTCACTTTCGGCGCTCTCTGGAGCAAAAAAGACAAACGTCCAGCTTTTGCTGCCACAGCAAAGGTGCCAGCGGGGAAAAGTGATGCTGGTCTCACTGCCTCCTGGACCCCTTCAAATGCCCCAGACAATTTGGCCCTCTCTGCTTTCCTGAGGACTCTATCCTCAAAAGCACCTTTTTTCACTTTCGGCGCTGTCTGGAGCAAAAAAGACAAACGTCCAGCTTTTGCTGCCACAGCAAAGGTGCCAGCGGGGAAAAGTGATGCTGGTTCTCACTGCCTCCTGGAACCCCTTCAAATGCCCCAGACAATTTGGCCCTCTCTGCTTTCCTGAGGACTCTATCCTCAAAAGCACCTTTTTTCACTTTCGGCGCTCTCTGGAGCAAAAAAGACAAACGTCCAGCTTTTGCTGCCACAGCAAAGGTGCCAGCAGGGAAAAGTGATGCTGGTTCTCACTGCCTCCTGGAACCCCTTCAAATGCCCCAGACAATTTGGCCCTCTCTGCTTTCCTGAGGACTCTATCCTCAAAAGCACCTTTTTTCACTTTCGGCGCTCTCTGGAGCAAAAAAGACAAACGTCCAGCTTTTGCTGCCACAGCAAAGGTGCCAGCGGGAAAAGTGATGCTGGTTCTCACTGCCTCCTGGAACCCCTTCAAATGCCCCAGACAATTTGGCCCTCTCTGCTTTCCTGAGGACTCTATCCTCAAAAGCACCTTTTTTCACTTTCGGCGCTCTCTGGAGCAAAAAAGACAAACATCCAGCTTTTGCTGCCACAGCAAAAGTGCCAGCGGGGAAAAGTGATGCTGGTTCTCACTGCCTCCTGGAACCCTTCAAATGCCCCAGACAATTTGGCCCTCTCTGCTTTCCTGAGGACTCTATCCTCAAAAGCACCTTTTTTCACTTTCGGCGCTCTCTGGAGCAAAAAAGACAAACGTCCAGCTTTTGCTGCCACAGCAAAGGTGCCAGCGGGGAAAAGTGATGCTGGTCCTCACTGCCTCCTGGAACCCCTTCAAATGCCCTAGACAATTTGGCCCTCTCTGCTTTCCTGAGGACTCTATCCTCAAAAGCACCTTTTTTCACTTTCGGCGCTCTCTGGAGCAAAAAAGACAAACGTCCAGCTTTTGCTGCCACAGCAAAGGTGCCAGCGGGGAAAAGTGATGCTGGTCCTCACTGCCTCCTGGAACCCCTTCAAATGCCCCAGACAATTTGGCCCTCTCTGCTTTCCTGAGGACTCTATCCTCAAAAGCACCTTTTTTCACTTTCGGCGCTCTCTGGAGCAAAAAAGACAAACGTCCAGCTTTTGCTGCCACAGCAAAGATGCCAGCGGGAAAAGTGATGCTGGTTCTCACTGCCTCCTGGAACCCCTTCAAATGCCCCAGACAATTTGGCCCTCTCTGCTTTCCTGAGGACTCTATCCTCAAAAGCACCTTTTTTCACTTTCGGCGCTCTCTGGAGCAAAAAAGACAAACGTCCAGCTTTTGCTGCCACAGCAAAGATGCCAGCGGGGAAAAGTGATGCTGGTTCTCACTGCCTCCTGGAACCCCTTCAAATGCCCCAGACAATTTGGCCCTCTCTGCTTTCCTGAGGACTTTATCCTCAAAAGCACCTTTTTTCACTTTCGGCGCTGTCTGGAGCAAAAAAGACAAACGTCCAGCTTTTGCTGCCACAGCAAAAGTGCCAGCGGGGAAAAGTGATGCTGGTTCTCACTGCCTCCTGGAACCCCTTCAAATGCCCCAGACAATTTGGCCCTCTCTGCTTTCCTGAGGACTCTATCCCCAAAAGCACCTTTTTTCACTTTCGGCGCTCTCTGGAGCAAAAAAGACAAACGTCCAGCTTTTGCTGCCACAGCAAAGGTGCCAGCGGGGAAAAGTGATGCTGGTCCTCACTGCCTCCTGGAACCCCTTCAAATGCCCCAGACAATTTGGCCCTCTCTGCTTTCCTGAGGACTCTATCCTCAAAAGCACCTTTTATCACTTTCGGCGCTCTCTGGAGCAAAAAAGACAAACGTCCAGCTTTTGCTGCCACAGCAAAGGTGCCAGCGGGCAAAAGTGATGCTGGTCCTCACTGCCTCCTGGGACCCCTTCAAATGCCCCAGACAATTTGGCCCTCTCTGCTTTCCTGAGGACTCTATCCTCAAAAGCACCTTTTTTCACTTTCGGTGCTCTCTGGAGCAAAAAAGACAAACGTCCAGCTTTTGCTGCCACAGCAAAGATGCCAGCGGGGAAAAGTGATGCTGGTTCTCACTGCCTCCTGGAACCCCTTCAAATGCCCCAGACAATTTGGCCCTCTCTGCTTTCCTGAGGACTTTATCCTCAAAAGCACCTTTTTCACTTTCGGCGCTCTCTGGAGCAAGAAAGACAAACATCCAGCTTTTGCTGCCACAGCAAAAGTGCCAGCGGGGAAAAGTGATGCTGGTTCTCACTGCCTCCTGGAACCCCTTCAAATGCCCCAGACAATTTGGCCCTCTCTGCTTTCCTGAGGACTCTATCCCCAAAAGCACCTTTTTTCACTTTCGGCGCTGTCTGGAGCAAAAAAGACAAACGTCCAGCTTTTGCTGCCACAGTAAAGGTGCCAGCGGGGAAAAGTGATGCTGGTTCTCACTGCCTCCTGGAACCCCTTCAAATGCCCCAGACAATTTGGCCCTCTCTGCTTTCCTGAGGACTCTATCCTCAAAAGCACCTTTTTTCACTTTCGGCGCTCTCTGGAGCAAAAAAGACAAACGTCCAGCTTTTGCTGCCACAGCAAAAGTGCCAGTGGGGAAAAGTGATGCTGGTTCTCACTGCCTCCTGGAACCCCTTCAAATGCCCCAGACAATTTGGCCCTCTCTGCTTTCCTGAGGACTCTATCCTCAAAAGCACCTTTTTTCACTTTCGGCGCTCTCTGGAGCAAAAAAGACAAACGTCCAGCTTTTGCTGCCACAGCAAAGGTGCCAGCGGGGAAAAGTGATGCTGGTCCTCACTGCCTCCTGGAACCCCTTCAAATGCCCCAGACAATTTTGGCCCTCTCTGCTTTCCTGAGGACTCTATCCTCAAAAGCACCTTTTTTCACTTTCGGCGCTCTCTGGAGCAAAAAAGACAAACGTCCAGCTTTTGCTGCCACAGCAAAGGTGCCAGCGGGGAAAAGTGATGCTGGTCCTCACTGCCTCCTGGAACCCCTTCAAATGCCCCAGACAATTTGGCCCTCTCTGCTTTCCTGAGGACTCTATCCTCAAAAGCACCTTTTTTCACTTTCGGCGCTCTCTAGAGCAAAAAAGACAAACGTTCAGCTTTTGCTGCCACAGCAAAGATGCCAGCGGGGAAAAGTGATGCTGGTTCTCACTGCCTCCTGGAACCCCTTCAAATGCCCCAGACAATTTGGCCCTCTCTGCTTTCCTGAGGACTCTATCCTCAAAAGCACCTTTTTTCACTTTCGGCGCTCTCTGGAGCAAAAAAGACAAACGTCCAGCTTTTGCTGCCACAGCAAAGGTGCCAGCGGGGAAAAGTGATGCTGGTCCTCACTGCCTCCTGGAACCCCTTCAAATGCCCCAGACAATTTGGCCCTCTCTGCTTTCCTGAGGACTCTATCCTCAAAAGCACCTTTTTTCACTTTCGGCGCTCTCTGGAGCAAAAAAGACAAACGTCCAGCTTTTGCTGCCACAGCAAAGATGCCAGCGGGGAAAAGTGATGCTGGTTCTCACTGCCTCCTGGAACCCCTTCAAATGCCCCAGACAATTTGGCCCTCTCTGCTTTCCTGAGGACTCTATCCTCAAAAGCACCTTTTTCACTTTCGGCGCTCTCTGGAGCAAAAAAGACAAACGTCCAGCTTTTGCTGCCACAGCAAAGGTGCCAGCGGGGAAAAGTGATGCTGGTTCTCACTGCCTCCTGGAACCCCTTCAAATGCCCCAGACAATTTGGCCCTCTCTGCTTTCCTGAGGACTCTATCCTCAAAAGCACCTTTTTTCACTTTCGGTGCTCTCTGGAGCAAAAAAGACAAACGTCCAGCTTTTGCTGCCACAGCAAAGATGCCAGCGGGGAAAAGTGATGCTGGTTCTCACTGCCTCCTGGAACCCCTTCAAATGCCCCAGACAATTTGGCCCTCTCTGCTTTCCTGAGGACTTTATCCTCAAAAGCACCTTTTTCACTTTCGGCGCTCTCTGGAGCAAAAAAGACAAACGTCCAGCTTTTGCTGCCACAGCAAAGGTGCCAGCGGGGAAAAGTGATGCTGGTTCTCACTGCCTCCTGGAACCCCTTCAAATGCCCCAGACAATTTGGCCCTCTCTGCTTTCCTGAGGACTCTGTCCTCAAAGCACCTTTTTTCACTTTCGGCGCTGTCTGGAGCAAAAAAGACAAACGTCCAGCTTTTGCTGCCACAGCAAAGGTGCCAGCGGGAAAAGTGATGCTGGTCCTCACTGCCTCCTGGAACCCCTTCAAATGCCCCAGACAATTTGGCCCTCTCTGCTTTCCTGAGGACTCTATCCTCAAAAGCACCTTTTTTCACTTTCGGCGCTCTCTGGAGCAAAAAAGACAAACGTCCAGCTTTTGCTGCCACAGCAAAGGTGCCAGCGGGGAAAAGTGATGCTGGTCCTCACTGCCTCCTGGAACCCCTTCAAATGCCCCAGACAATTTGGCCCTCTCTGCTTTCCTGAGGACTCTATCCTCAAAAGCACCTTTTTTCACTTTCGGCGCTCTCTGGAGCAAAAAAGACAAACGTCCAGCTTTTGCTGCCACAGCAAAGGTGCCAGCGGGGAAAAGTGATGCTGGTCCTCACTGCCTCCTGGAACCCCTTCAAATGCCCAGACAATTTGGCCCTCTCTGCTTTCCTGAGGACTCTATCCTCAAAAGCACCTTTTTTCACTTTCGGCGCTCTCTGGAGCAAAAAAGACAAACGTCCAGCTTTTGCTGCCACAGCAAAGATGCCAGCGGGAAAAGTGATGCTGGTTCTCACTGCCTCCTGGAACCCCTTCAAATGCCCCAGACAATTTGGCCCTCTCTGCTTTCCTGAGGACTCTATCCCAAAAGCACCTTTTTTCACTTTCGGCGCTCTCTGGAGCAAAAAAGACAAACGTCCAGCTTTTTGCTGCCACAGCAAAAGTGCCAGCGGGGAAAAGTGATGCTGGTCCTCACTGCCTCCTGGAACCCCTTCAAATGCCCCAGACAATTTGGCCCTCTCTGCTTTCCTGAGGACTTTATCCTCAAAAGCACCTTTTTTCACTTTCGGCGCTGTCTGGAGCAAAAAAGACAAACGTCCAGCTTTTGCTGCCACAGCAAAGGTGCCAGCGGGGAAAAGTGATGCTGGTCCTCACTGCCTCCTGGAACCCCTTCAAATGCCCCAGACAATTTGGCCCTCTCTGCTTTCCTGAGGACTTTATCCTCAAAAGCACCTTTTTTCACTTTCGGCGCTCTCTGGAGCAAAAAAGACAAACGTCCAGCTTTTGCTGCCACAGCAAAGATGCCAGCGGGGAAAAGTGATGCTGGTTCTCACTGCCTCCTGGAACCCCTTCAAATGCCCCAGACAATTTGGCCCTCTCTGCTTTCCTGAGGACTCTATCCTCAAAAGCACCTTTTTTCACTTTCGGTGCTCTCTGGAGCAAAAAAGACAAACGTCCAGCTTTTGCTGCCACAGCAAAGATGCCAGCGGGGAAAAGTGATGCTGGTTCTCACTGCCTCCTGGAACCCCTTCAAATGCCCCAGACAATTTGGCCCTCTCTGCTTTCCTGAGGACTTTATCCTCAAAAGCACCTTTTTTCACTTTCGGCGCTCTCTGGAGCAAAAAAGACAAACGTCCAGCTTTTGCTGCCACAGCAAAGGTGCCAGCGGGGAAAAGTGATGCTGGTTCTCACTGCCTCCTGGAACCCCTTCAAATGCCCCAGACAATTTGGCCCTCTCTGCTTTCCTGAGGACTCTGTCCTCAAAGCACCTTTTTTCACTTTCGGCGCTGTCTGGAGCAAAAAAGACAAACGTCCAGCTTTTGCTGCCACAGCAAAGGTGCCAGCGGGGAAAGTGATGCTGGTCCTCACTGCCTCCTGGAACCCCTTCAAATGCCCCAGACAATTTGGCCCTCTCTGCTTTCCTGAGGACTCTATCCTCAAAAGCACCTTTTTTCACTTTCGGCGCTCTCTGGAGCAAAAAAGACAAACGTCCAGCTTTTGCTGCCACAGCAAAGGTGCCAGCGGGGAAAAGTGATGCTGGTCCTCACTGCCTCCTGGAACCCCTTCAAATGCCCCAGACAATTTGGCCCTCTCTGCTTTCCTGAGGACTCTATCCTCAAAAGCACCTTTTTTCACTTTCGGCGCTCTCTGGAGCAAAAAAGACAAACGTCCAGCTTTTGCTGCCACAGCAAAGGTGCCAGCGGGGAAAAGTGATGCTGGTCCTCACTGCCTCCTGGAACCCCTTCAAATGCCCCAGACAATTTGGCCCTCTCTGCTTTCCTGAGGACTCTATCCTCAAAAGCACCTTTTTTCACTTTCGGCGCTCTCTGGAGCAAAAAAGACAAACGTCCAGCTTTTGCTGCCACAGCAAAGATGCCAGCGGGGAAAAGTGATGCTGGTTCTCACTGCCTCCTGGAACCCCTTCAAATGCCCCAGACAATTTGGCCCTCTCTGCTTTCCTGAGGACTCTATCCGCAAAAGCACCTTTTTTCACTTTCGGCGCTCTCTGGAGCAAAAAAGACAAACGTCCAGCTTTTGCTGCCACAGCAAAAGTGCCAGCGGGGAAAAGTGATGCTGGTCCTCACTGCCTCCTGGAACCCCTTCAAATGCCCCAGACAATTTGGCCCTCTCTGCTTTCCTGAGGACTTTATCCTCAAAAGCACCTTTTTTCACTTTCGGCGCTGTCTGGAGCAAAAAAGACAAACGTCCAGCTTTTGCTGCCACAGCAAAGGTGCCAGCGGGGAAAAGTGATGCTGGTCCTCACTGCCTCCTGGAACCCCTTCAAATGCCCCAGACAATTTGGCCCTCTCTGCTTTCCTGAGGACTTTATCCTCAAAAGCACCTTTTTTCACTTTCGGCGCTCTCTGGAGCAAAAAAGACAAACGTCCAGCTTTTGCTGCCACAGCAAAGATGCCAGCGGGGAAAAGTGATGCTGGTTCTCACTGCCTCCTGGAACCCCTTCAAATGCCCCAGACAATTTGGCCCTCTCTGCTTTCCTGAGGACTCTATCCTCAAAAGCACCTTTTTTCACTTTCGGCGCTCTCTGGAGCAAAAAAGACAAACGTCCAGCTTTTGCTGCCACAGCAAAGGTGCCAGCGGGGAAAAGTGATGCTGGTCCTCACTGCCTCCTGGAACCCCTTCAAATGCCCCAGACAATTTGGCCCTCTCTGCTTTCCTGAGGACTTTATCCTCAAAAGCACCTTTTTTCACTTTCGGCGCTCTCTGGAGCAAAAAAGACAAACGTCCAGCTTTTGCTGCCACAGCAAAGGTGCCAGCGGGGAAAAGTGATGCTGGTCCTCACTGCCTCCTGGAACCCCTTCAAATGCCCCAGACAATTTGGCCCTCTCTGCTTTCCTGAGGACTTTATCCTCAAAAGCACCTTTTTTCACTTTCGGCGCTCTCTGGAGCAAAAAAGACAAACGTCCAGCTTTTGCTGCCACAGCAAAGATGCCAGCGGGGAAAAGTGATGCTGGTTCTCACTGCCTCCTGGAACCCCTTCAAATGCCCCAGACAATTTGGCCCTCTCTGCTTTCCTGAGGACTCTGTCCTCAAAAGCACCTTTTTTCACTTTCGGCGCTCTCTGGAGCAAAAAAGACAAACGTCCAGCTTTTGCTGCCACAGCAAAGGTGCCAGCGGGGAAAAGTGATGCTGGTTCTCACTGCCTCCTGGAACCCCTTCAAATGCCCCAGACAATTTGGCCCTCTCTGCTTTCCTGAGGACTCTATCCCCAAAAGCACCTTTTTTCACTTTCGGCGCTCTCTGGAGCAAAAAAGACAAACGTCCAGCTTTTGCTGCCACAGCAAAGGTGCCAGCAGGGAAAAGTGTTGCTGGTTCTCACTGCCTCCTGGAACCCCTTCAAATGCCCCAGACAATTTGGCCCTCTCTGCTTTCCTGAGCACTCTATCCTCAAAAGCACCTTTTTTCACTTTCGGCGCTCTCTGGAGCAAAAAAGACAAACGTCCAGCTTTTGCTGCCACAGCAAAAGTGCCAGCGGGGAAAAGTGATGCTGGTTCTCACTGCCTCCTGGAACCCCTTCAAATGCCCCAGACAATTTGGCCCTCTCTGCTTTCCTGAGGACTCTATCCTCAAAAGCACCTTTTTTCACTTTCGGCGCTCTCTGGAGCAAAAAAGACAAACGTCCAGCTTTTGCTGCCACAGCAAAGATGCCAGCGGGGAAAAGTGATGCTGGTTCTCACTGCCTCCTGGAACCCCTTCAAATGCCCCAGACAATTTGGCCCTCTCTGCTTTCCTGAGGACTTTATCCTCAAAAGCACCTTTTTTCACTTTCGGCGCTCTCTGGAGCAAAAAAGACAAACGTCCAGCTTTTGCTGCCACAGCAAAAGTGCCAGCGGGGAAAAGTGATGCTGGTTCTCACTGCCTCCTGGAACCCCTTCAAATGCCCCAGACAATTTGGCCCTCTCTGCTTTCCTGAGGACTCTATCCCCAAAAGCACCTTTTTTCACTTTCGGCGCTGTCTGGAGCAAAAAAGACAAACGTCCAGCTTTTGCTGCCACAGCAAAGGTGCCAGCGGGGAAAAGTGATGCTGGTTCTCACTGCCTCCTGGAACCCCTTCAAATGCCCCAGACAATTTGGCCCTCTCTGCTTTCCTGAGGACTCTATCCTCAAAAGCACCTTTTTTCACTTTCGGCGCTCTCTGGAGCAAAAAAGACAAACGTCCAGCTTTTGCTGCCACAGCAAAAGTGCCAGTGGGGAAAAGTGATGCTGGTTCTCACTGCCTCCTGGAACCCCTTCAAATGCCCCAGACAATTTGGCCCTCTCTGCTTTCCTGAGGACTCTATCCTCAAAAGCACCTTTTTTCACTTTCGGCGCTCTCTGGAGCAAAAAAGACAAACGTCCAGCTTTTGCTGCCACAGCAAAGGTGCCAGCGGGGAAAAGTGATGCTGGTCCTCACTGCCTCCTGGAACCCCTTCAAATGCCCCAGACAATTTGGCCCTCTCTGCTTTCCTGAGGACTCTATCCTCAAAAGCACCTTTTTTCACTTTCGGCGCTCTCTGGAGCAAAAAAGACAAACGTCCAGCTTTTGCTGCCACAGCAAAGGTGCCAGCGGGGAAAAGTGATGCTGGTCCTCACTGCCTCCTGGAACCCCTTCAAATGCCCCAGACAATTTGGCCCTCTCTGCTTTCCTGAGGACTCTATCCTCAAAAGCACCTTTTTTCACTTTCGGCGCTCTCTGGAGCAAAAAAGACAAACGTCCAGCTTTTGCTGCCACAGCAAAGATGCCAGCGGGGAAAAGTGATGCTGGTTCTCACTGCCTCCTGGAACCCCTTCAAATGCCCCAGACAATTTGGCCCTCTCTGCTTTCCTGAGGACTCTATCCTCAAAAGCACCTTTTTTCACTTTCGGCGCTCTCTGGAGCAAAAAAGACAAACGTCCAGCTTTTGCTGCCACAGCAAAGGTGCCAGCGGGGAAAAGTGATGCTGGTCCTCACTGCCTCCTGGAACCCCTTCAAATGCCCCAGACAATTTGGCCCTCTCTGCTTTCCTGAGGACTCTATCCTCAAAAGCACCTTTTTTCACTTTCGGCGCTCTCTGGAGCAAAAAAGACAAACGTCCAGCTTTTGCTGCCACAGCAAAGATGCCAGCGGGGAAAAGTGATGCTGGTTCTCACTGCCTCCTGGAACCCCTTCAAATGCCCCAGACAATTTGGCCCTCTCTGCTTTCCTGAGGACTCTATCCTCAAAAGCACCTTTTTTCACTTTCGGCGCTCTCTGGAGCAAAAAAGACAAACGTCCAGCTTTTGCTGCCACAGCAAAGGTGCCAGCGGGGAAAAGTGATGCTGGTCCTCACTGCCTCCTGGAACCCCTTCAAATGCCCCAGACAATTTGGCCCTCTCTGCTTTCCTGAGGACTTTATCCTCAAAAGCACCTTTTTTCACTTTCGGCGCTCTCTGGAGCAAAAAAGACAAACGTCCAGCTTTTGCTGCCACAGCAAAGGTGCCAGCGGGGAAAAGTGATGCTGGTTCTCACTGCCTCCTGGAACCCCTTCAAATGCCCCAGACAATTTGGCCCTCTCTGCTTTCCTGAGGACTCTGTCCTCAAAAGCACCTTTTTTCACTTTCGGCGCTCTCTGGAGCAAAAAAGACAAACGTCCAGCTTTTGCAGCCACAGCAAAGGTGCCAGCGGGGAAAAGTGATGCTGGTCCTCACTGCCTCCTGGAACCCCTTCAAATGCCCCAGACAATTTGGCCCTCTCTGCTTTCCTGAGGACTCTATCCTCAAAAGCACCTTTTTTCACTTTCGGCGCTCTCTGGAGCAAAAAAGACAAACGTCCAGCTTTTGCTGCCACAGCAAAAGTGCCAGCAGGGAAAAGTGATGCTGGTTCTCACTGCCTCCTGGAACCCCTTCAAATGCCCCAGACAATTTGGCCCTCTCTGCTTTCCTGCGCACTCTATCCTCAAAAGCACCTTTTTTCACTTTCGGCGCTCTCTGGAGCAAAAAAGACAAACGTCCAGCTTTTGCTGCCACAGCAAAGGTGCCAGCGGGGAAAAGTGATGCTGGTCCTCACTGCCTCCTGGAACCCCTTCAAATGCCCCAGACAATTTGGCCCTCTCTGCTTTCCTGAGGACTCTATCCTCAAAAGCACCTTTTTTCACTTTCGGCGCTGTCTGGAGCAAAAAAGACAAACGTCCAGCTTTTGCTGCCACAGCTAAGGTGCCAGAGGGGAATAGTGATGCTGGTTCTCACTGCCTCCTGGAACCCCTTCAAATGCCCCAGACAATTTGGCCCTCCCTGCTTTCCTGAGGACTCTATCGTCAAAAGCACCTTTTTTCACTTTCGGCGCTGTCTGGAGCAAAAAAGACAAACGTCCAGCTTTTGCTGCCACAGCAAAGGTGCCAGTGGGGAAAAGTGATGCTGGTCCTCACTGCCTCCTGGAACCCCTTCAAATGCCCCAGACAATTTGGCCCTCTCTGCTTTCCTGAGGACTTTATCCTCAAAAGCACCTTTTTTCACTTTCGGCGCTCTCTGGAGCAAAAAAGACAAACGTCCAGCTTTTGCTGCCACAGCAAAGGTGCCAGCGGGGAAAAGTGATGCTGATCCTCACTGCCTCCTGGAACCCCTTCAAATGCCCCAGACAATTTGGCCCTCTCTGCTTTCCTGAGGACTCTATCCTCAAAAGCACCTTTTTTCACTTTCGGCGCTCTCTGGATCAAAAAAGACAAACGTCCAGCTTTTGCTGCCACAGCAAAGGTGCCAGCGGGGAAAAGTGATGCTGGTCCTCACTGCCTCCTGGAACCCCTTCAAATGCCCCAGACAATTTGGCCCTCTCTGCTTTCCTGAGGACTCTATCCTCAAAAGCACCTTTTTTCACTTTCGGCGCTCTCTGGAGCAAAAAAGACAAACGTCCAGGTTTTGCTGCCACAGCAAAGATGCCAGCGGGGAAAAGTGATGCTGGTTCTCACTGCCTCCTGGAACCCCTTCAAATGCCCCAGACAATTTGGCCCTCTCTGCTTTCCTGAGGACTCTATCCTCAAAAGCACCTTTTTTCACTTTCGGCGCTCTCTGGAGCAAAAAAGACAAACGTCCAGCTTTTGCTGCCACAGCAAAGGTGCCAGCGGGGAAAAGTGATGCTGGTCCTCACTGCCTCCTGGAACCCCTTCAAATGCCCCAGACAATTTGGCCCTCTCTGCTTTCCTGAGGACTTTATCCTCAAAAGCACCTTTTTTCACTTTCGGCGCTCTCTGGAGCAAAAAAGACAAACGTCCAGCTTTTGCTGCCACAGCAAAGGTGCCAGCGGGGAAAAGTGATGCTGGTCCTCACTGCCTCCTGGAACCCCTTCAAATGCCCCAGACAATTTGGCCCTCTCTGCTTTCCTGAGGACTCTATCCTCAAAAGCACCTTTTTTCACTTTCGTCGCTCTCTGGAGCAAAAAAGACAAACGTCCAGCTTTTGCTGCCACAGCAAAGATGCCAGCGGGGAAAAGTGATGCTGGTCCTCACTGCCTCCTGGAACCCCTTCAAATGCCCCAGACAATTTGGCCCTCTCTGCTTTCCTGAGGACTCTGTCCTCAAAAGCACCTTTTTTCACTTTCGGCGCTGTCTGGAGCAAAAAAGACAAACGTCCAGCTTTTGCTGCCACAGCAAAGGTGCCAGCGGGGAAAAGTGATGCTGGTCCTCACTGCCTCCTGGAACCCCTTCAAATGCCCCAGACAATTTGGCCCTCTCTGCTTTCCTGAGGACTCTATCCTCAAAAGCACCTTTTTTCACTTTCGGCGCTCTCTGGAGCAAAAAAGACAAACGTCCAGCTTTTGCTGCCACAGCAAAGGTGCCAGCGGGGAAAAGTGATGCTGGTCCTCACTGCCTCCTGGAACCCCTTCAAATGCCCCAGACAATTTGGCCCTCTCTGCTTTCCTGAGGACTCTATCCTCAAAAGCACCTTTTTTCACTTTCGGCGCTCTCTGGATCAAAAAAGACAAACGTCCAGCTTTTGCTGCCACAGCAAAGGTGCCAGCGGGGAAAAGTGATGCTGGTCCTCACTGCCTCCTGGAACCCCTTCAAATGCCCCAGACAATTTGGCCCTCTCTGCTTTCCTGAGGACTCTATCCTCAAAAGCACCTTTTTTCACTTTCGGCGCTCTCTGGAGCAAAAAAGACAAACGTCCAGGTTTTGCTGCCACAGCAAAGATGCCAGCGGGGAAAAGTGATGCTGGTTCTCACTGCCTCCTGGAACCCCTTCAAATGCCCCAGACAATTTGGCCCTCTCTGCTTTCCTGAGGACTTTATCCTCAAAAGCACCTTTTTTCACTTTCGTCGCTCTCTGGAGCAAAAAAGAAAAACGTCCAGCTTTTGCTGCCACAGCAAAGATGCCAGCGGGGAAAAGTGATGCTGGTCCTCACTGCCTCCTGGAACCCCTTCAAATGCCCCAGACAATTTGGCCCTCTCTGCTTTCCTGAGGACTCTGTCCTCAAAAGCACCTTTTTTCACTTTCGGCGCTGTCTGGAGCAAAAAAGACAAACGTCCAGCTTTTGCTGCCACAGCAAAGGTGCCAGCGGGGAAAAGTGATGCTGGTCCTCACTGCCTCCTGGAACCCCTTCAAATGCCCCAGACAATTTGGCCCTCTCTGCTTTCCTGAGGACTCTATCCTCAAAAGCACCTTTTTTCACTTTCGGCGCTCTCTGGATCAAAAAAGACAAACGTCCAGCTTTTGCTGCCACAGCAAAGGTGCCAGCGGGGAAAAGTGATGCTGGTCCTCACTGCCTCCTGGAACCCCTTCAAATGCCCCAGACAATTTGGCCCTCTCTGCTTTCCTGAGGACTCTATCCTCAAAAGCACCTTTTTTCACTTTCGGCGCTCTCTGGAGCAAAAAAGACAAACGTCCAGGTTTTGCTGCCACAGCAAAGATGCCAGCGGGGAAAAGTGATGCTGGTTCTCACTGCCTCCTGGAACCCCTTCAAATGCCCCAGACAATTTGGCCCTCTCTGCTTTCCTGAGGACTCTATCCTCAAAAGCACCTTTTTTCACTTTCGGCGCTCTCTGGAGCAAAAAAGACAAACGTCCAGCTTTTGCTGCCACAGCAAAGGTGCCAGCGGGGAAAAGTGATGCTGGTCCTCACTGCCTCCTGGAACCCCTTCAAATGCCCCAGACAATTTGGCCCTCTCTGCTTTCCTGAGGACTTTATCCTCAAAAGCACCTTTTTTCACTTTCGGCGCTCTCTGGAGCAAAAAAGACAAACGTCCAGCTTTTGCTGCCACAGCAAAGGTACCAGCGGGGAAAAGTGATGCTGGTCCTCACTGCCTCCTGGAACCCCTTCAAATGCCCCAGACAATTTGGCCCTCTCTGCTTTCCTGAGGACTCTATCCTCAAAAGCACCTTTTTTCACTTTCGGCGCTCTCTGGAGCAAAAAAGACAAACGTCCAGGTTTTGCTGCCACAGCAAAGATGCCAGCGGGGAAAAGTGATGCTGGTTCTCACTGCCTCCTGGAACCCCTTCAAATGCCCCAGACAATTTGGCCCTCTCTGCTTTCCTGAGGACTTTATCCTCAAAAGCACCTTTTTTCACTTTCGTCGCTCTCTGGAGCAAAAAAGAAAAACGTCCAGCTTTTGCTGCCACAGCAAAGATGCCAGCGGGGAAAAGTGATGCTGGTCCTCACTGCCTCCTGGAACCCCTTCAAATGCCCCAGACAATTTGGCCCTCTCTGCTTTCCTGAGGACTCTGTCCTCAAAAGCACCTTTTTTCACTTTCGGCGCTGTCTGGAGCAAAAAAGACAAACGTCCAGCTTTTGCTGCCACAGCAAAGGTGCCAGCGGGGAAAAGTGATGCTGGTCCTCACTGCCTCCTGGAACCCCTTCAAATGCCCCAGACAATTTGGCCCTCTCTGCTTTCCTGAGGACTCTATCCTCAAAAGCACCTTTTTTCACTTTCGGCGCTCTCTGGAGCAAAAAAGACAAACGTCCAGCTTTTGCTGCCACAGCAAAGGTGCCAGCGGGGAAAAGTGATGCTGGTCCTCACTGCCTCCTGGAACCCCTTCAAATGCCCCAGACAATTTGGCCCTCTCTGCTTTCCTGAGGACTCTATCCTCAAAAGCACCTTTTTTCACTTTCGGCGCTCTCTGGATCAAAAAAGACAAACGTCCAGCTTTTGCTGCCACAGCAAAGGTGCCAGCGGGGAAAAGTGATGCTGGTCCTCACTGCCTCCTGGAACCCCTTCAAATGCCCCAGACAATTTGGCCCTCTCTGCTTTCCTGAGGACTCTATCCTCAAAAGCACCTTTTTTCACTTTCGGCGCTCTCTGGAGCAAAAAAGACAAACGTCCAGGTTTTGCTGCCACAGCAAAGATGCCAGCGGGGAAAAGTGATGCTGGTTCTCACTGCCTCCTGGAACCCCTTCAAATGCCCCAGACAATTTGGCCCTCTCTGCTTTCCTGAGGACTCTATCCTCAAAAGCACCTTTTTTCACTTTCGGCGCTCTCTGGAGCAAAAAAGACAAACGTCCAGCTTTTGCTGCCACAGCAAAGGTGCCAGCGGGGAAAAGTGATGCTGGTCCTCACTGCCTCCTGGAACCCCTTCAAATGCCCCAGACAATTTGGCCCTCTCTGCTTTCCTGAGGACTTTATCCTCAAAAGCACCTTTTTTCACTTTCGGCGCTCTCTGGAGCAAAAAAGACAAACGTCCAGCTTTTGCTGCCACAGCAAAGGTGCCAGCGGGGAAAAGTGATGCTGGTCCTCACTGCCTCCTGGAACCCCTTCAAATGCCCCAGACAATTTGGCCCTCTCTGCTTTCCTGAGGACTTTATCCTCAAAAGCACCTTTTTTCACTTTCGGCGCTCTCTGGAGCAAAAAAGACAAACGTCCAGCTTTTGCTGCCACAGCAAAGGTGCCAGCGGGGAAAAGTGATGCTGGTCCTCACTGCCTCCTGGAACCCCTTCAAATGCCCCAGACAATTTGGCCCTCTCTGCTTTCCTGAGGACTCTATCCTCAAAAGCACCTTTTTTCACTTTCGGCGCTCTCTGGAGCAAAAAAGACAAACGTCCAGCTTTTGCTGCCACAGCAAAAGTGCCAGCAGGGAAAAGTGATGCTGGTTCTCACTGCCTCCTGGAACCCCTTCAAATGCCCCAGACAATTTGGCCCTCTCTGCTTTCCTGCGCACTCTATCCTCAAAAGCACCTTTTTTCACTTTCGGCGCTCTCTGGAGCAAAAAAGACAAACGTCCAGCTTTTGCTGCCACAGCAAAGGTGCCAGCGGGGAAAAGTGATGCTGGTCCTCACTGCCTCCTGGAACCCCTTCAAATGCCCCAGACAATTTGGCCCTCTCTGCTTTCCTGAGGACTCTATCCTCAAAAGCACCTTTTTCCACTTTCGGCGCTCTCTGGAGCAAAAAAGACAAACGTCCAGCTTTTGCTGCCACAGCAAAGGTGCCAGCGGGGAAAATTGATGCTGATTCTCACTGCCTCCTTGAACCCCTTCAAATGCCCCAGACAATTTGGCCCTCTTTTCTTTCCTGAGCACTCTATCCTCAAAAGCACCTTTTTTCACTTTCGGCGCTCTCTGGAGCAAAAAAGACAAACGTCCAGCTTTTGCTGCCACAGCAAAGGTGCCAGCGGGGAATAGTGATGCTGGTTCTCACTGCCTCCTGGAACTCCTTCAAATGCCCCAGACAATTTGGCCCTCCCTGCTTTCCTGAGGACTCTATCCTCAAAAGCACCTTTTTTCACTTTCAGCGCTGTCTGGAGCAAAAAAGACAAACGTCCAGCTTTTGCTGCCACAGCAAAGGTGCCAGTGGGGAAAAGTGATGCTGGTCCTCACTGCCTCCTGGAACCCCTTCAAATGCCCCAGACAATTTGGCCCTCTCTGCTTTCCTGAGGACTTTATCCTCAAAAGCACCTTTTTTCACTTTCGGCGCTCTCTGGAGCAAAAAAGACAAACGTCCAGCTTTTGCTGCCAGAGCAAAGGTGCCAGCGGGGAAAAGTGATGCTGGTCCTCACTGCCTCCTGGAACCCCTTCAAATGCCCCAGACAATTTGGCCCTCTCTGCTTTCCTGAGGACTCTATCCTCAAAAGCACCTTTTTTCACTTTCGGCGCTGTCTGGATCAAAAAAGACAAACGTCCAGCTTTTGCTGCCACAGCAAAGATGCCAGCGGGGAAAAGTGATGCTGGTCCTCACTGCCTCCTGGAACCCCTTCAAATGCCCCAGACAATTTGGCCCTCTCTGCTTTCCTGAGGACTCTATCCTCAAAAGCACCTTTTTTCACTTTCGGCGCTCTCTGGAGCAAAAAAGACAAACGTCCAGGTTTTGCTGCCACAGCAAAGATGCCAGCGGGGAAAAGTGATGCTGGTTCTCACTGCCTCCTGGAACCCCTTCAAATGCCCCAGACAATTTGGCCCTCTCTGCTTTCCTGAGGACTCTATCCTCAAAAGCACCTTTTTTCACTTTCGGCGCTCTCTGGAGCAAAAAAGACAAACGTCCAGCTTTTGCTGCCACAGCAAAGGTGCCAGCAGGGAAAAGTGATGCTGGTCCTCACTGCCTCCTGGAACCCCTTCAAATGCCCCAGACAATTTGGCCCTCTCTGCTTTCCTGAGGACTTTATCCTCAAAAGCACCTTTTTTCACTTTCGGCGCTCTCTGGAGCAAAAAAGACAAACGTCCAGCTTTTGCTGCCACAGCAAAGGTGCCAGCGGGGAAAAGTGATGCTGGTCCTCACTGCCTCCTGGAACCCCTTCAAATGCCCCAGACAATTTGGCCCTCTCTGCTTTCCTGAGGACTTTATCCTCAAAAGCACCTTTTTTCACTTTCGTCGCTCTCTGGAGCAAAAAAGACAAACGTCCAGCTTTTGCTGCCACAGCAAAGATGCCAGCGGGGAAAAGTGATGCTGGTTCTCACTGCCTCCTGGAACCCCTTCAAATGCCCCAGACAATTTGGCCCTCTCTGCTTTCCTGAGGACTCTGTCCTCAAAAGCACCTTTTTTCACTTTCGGCGCTGTCTGGAGCAAAAAAGACAAACGTCCAGCTTTTGCTGCCACAGCAAAGGTGCCAGCGGGGAAAAGTGATGCTGGTCCTCACTGCCTCCTGGAACCCCTTCAAATGCCCCAGACAATTTGGCCCTCTCTGCTTTCCTGAGGACTCTATCCTCAAAAGCACCTTTTTTCACTTTCGGCGCTCTCTGGAGCAAAAAAGACAAACGTCCAGCTTTTGCTGCCACAGCAAAGGTGCCAGCGGGGAAAAGTGATGCTGGTCCTCACTGCCTCCTGGAACCCCTTCAAATGCCCCAGACAATTTGGCCCTCTCTGCTTTCCTGAGGACTCTATCCTCAAAAGCACCTTTTTTCACTTTCGGCGCTGTCTGGAGCAAAAAAGACAAACGTCCAGCTTTTGCTGCCACAGCAAAGGTGCCAGCGGGGAAAAGTGATGCTGGTCCTCACTGCCTCCTGGAACCCCTTCAAATGCCCCAGACAATTTGGCCCTCTCTGCTTTCCTGAGGACTCTATCCTCAAAAGCACCTTTTTTCACTTTCGGCGCTCTCTGGAGCAAAAAAGACAAACGTCCAGGTTTTGCTGCCACAGCAAAGATGCCAGCGGGGAAAAGTGATGCTGGTTCTCACTGCCTCCTGGAACCCCTTCAAATGCCCCAGACAATTTGGCCCTCTCTGCTTTCCTGAGGACTCTATCCTCAAAAGCACCTTTTTTCAGTTTCGGCGCTCTCTGGAGCAAAAAAGACAAACGTCCAGCTTTTGCTGCCACAGCAAAGGTGCCAGCGGGGAAAAGTGATGCTGGTCCTATCTGCCTCCTGGAACCCCTTCAAATGCCCCAGACAATTTGGCCCTCTCTGCTTTCCTGAGGACTTTATCCTCAAAAGCACCTTTTTTCACTTTCGGCGCTCTCTGGAGCAAAAAAGACAAACGTCCAGCTTTTGCTGCCACAGCAAAGGTGCCAGCGGGGAAAAGTGATGCTGGTCCTCACTGCCTCCTGGAACCCCTTCAAATGCCCCAGACAATTTGGCCCTCTCTGCTTTCCTGAGGACTTTATCCTCAAAAGCACCTTTTTTCACTTTCGGCGCTCTCTGGAGCAAAAAAGACAAACGTCCAGCTTTTGCTGCCACAGCAAAGGTGCCAGCGGGGAAAAGTGATGCTGGTCCTCACTGCCTCCTGGAACCCCTTCAAATGCCCCAGACAATTTGGCCCTCTCTGCTTTCCTGAGGACTCTATCCTCAAAAGCACCTTTTTTCACTTTCGGCGCTCTCTGGAGCAAAAAAGACAAACGTCCAGCTTTTGCTGCCACAGCAAAAGTGCCAGCAGGGAAAAGTCATGCTGGTTCTCACTGCCTCCTGGAACCCCTTCAAATGCCCCAGACAATTTGGCCCTCTCTGCTTTCCTGCGCACTCTATCCTCAAAAGCACCTTTTTTCACTTTCGGCGCTCTCTGGAGCAAAAAAGACAAACGTCCAGCTTTTGCTGCCACAGCAAAGGTGCCAGCGGGGAAAAGTGATGCTGGTCCTCACTGCCTCCTGGAACCCCTTCAAATGCCCCAGACAATTTGGCCCTCTCTGCTTTCCTGAGGACTCTATCCTCAAAAGCACCTTTTTTCACTTTCGGCGCTCTCTGGAGCAAAAAAGACAAACGTCCAGCTTTTGCTGCCACAGCAAAGGTGCCAGCGGGGAAAATTGATGCTGATTCTCACTGCCTCCTTGAACCCCTTCAAATGCCCCAGACAATTTGGCCCTCTCTGCTTTCCTGAGCACTCTATCCTCAAAAGCACATTTTTTCACTTTCGGCGCTCTCTGGAGCAAAAAAGACAAACGTCCAGCTTTTGCTGCCACAGCAAAAGTGCCAGCGGGGAAAAGTGATGCTGGTTCTCACTGCCTCCTGGAACCCCTTCAAATGCCCCAGACAATTTGGCCCTCTCTGCTTTCCTGAGGACTCTATCCTCAAAAGCACCTTTTTTCACTTTCGGCGCTCTCTGGAGCAAAAAAGACAAACGTCCAGCTTTTGCTGCCACAGCAAAGGTGCCAGTGGGGAAAAGTGATGCTGGTTCTCACTGCCTCCTGGAACCCCTTCAAATGCCCCAGACAATTTGGCCCTCTCTGCTTTCCTGAGGACTCTATCCTCAAAAGCACCTTTTTTCACTTTCGGCGCTCTCTGGAGCAAAAAAGACAAACGTCCAGCTTTTGCTGCCAGAGCAAAGGTGCCAGCGGGGAAAAGTGATGCTGGTCCTCACTGCCTCCTGGAACCCCTTCAAATGCCCCATACAACTTGGCCCTCTCTGCTTTCCTGAGGACTCTATCCTCAAAAGCACCTTTTTTCACTTTCGGCGCTGTCTGGAGCAAAAAAGACAAACGTCCAGCTTTTGCTGCCACAGCAAAGGTGCCAGCGGGGAAAAGTGATGCTGGTCCTCACTGCCTCCTGGAACCCCTTCAAATGCCCCAGACAATTTGGCCCTCTCTGCTTTCCTGAGGACTCTATCCTCAAAAGCACCTTTTTTCACTTTCGGCGCTCTCTGGAGCAAAAAAGACAAACGTCCAGCTTTTGCTGCCACAGCAAAGGTGCCAGCGGGGAAAAGTGATGCTGGTCCTCACTGCCTCCTGGAACCCCTTCAAATGCCCCAGACAATTTGGCCCTCTCTGCTTTCCTGAGGACTCTATCCTCAAAAGCACCTTTTTTCACTTTCGGCGCTCTCTGGAGCAAAAAAGACAAACGTCCAGCTTTTGCTGCCACAGCAAAGGTGCCAGCGGGGAAAAGTGATGCTGGTCCTCACTGCCTCCTGGAACCCCTTCAAATGCCCCAGACAATTTGGCCCTCTCTGCTTTCCTGAGGACTTTATCCTCAAAAGCACTTTTTTTCACTTTCGGCGCTCTCTGGAGCAAAAAAGACAAACGTCCAGCTTTTGCTGCCACAGCAAAGGTGCCAGCGGGGAAAAGTGATGCTGGTCCTCACTGCCTCCTGGAACCCCTTCAAATGCCCCAGACAATTTGGCCCTCTCTGCTTTCCTGCGCACTCTATCCGCAAAAGCACCTTTTTTCACTTTCGGCGCTGTCTGGAGCAAAAAAGACAAACGTCCAGCTTTTGCTGCCAGAGCAAAGGTGCCAGCGGGGAAAAGTGATGCTGGTCCTCACTGCCTCCTGGAACCCCTTCAAATGCCCCATACAACTTGGCCCTCTCTGCTTTCCTGAGGACTCTATCCTCAAAAGCACCTTTTTTCACTTTCGGCGCTGTCTGGAGCAAAAAAGACAAACGTCCAGCTTTTGCTGCCACAGCAAAGGTGCCAGCGGGGAAAAGTGATGCTGGTCCTCACTGCCTCCTGGAACCCCTTCAAATGCCCCAGACAATTTGGCCCTCTCTGCTTTCCTGAGGACTCTATCCTCAAAAGCACCTTTTTTCAGTTTCGGCGCTCTCTGGAGCAAAAAAGACAAACGTCCAGCTTTTGCTGCCACAGCAAAGGTGCCAGCGGGGAAAAGTGATGCTGGTCCTATCTGCCTCCTGGAACCCCTTCAAATGCCCCAGACAATTTGGCCCTCTCTGCTTTCCTGAGGACTTTATCCTCAAAAGCACCTTTTTTCACTTTCGGCGCTCTCTGGAGCAAAAAAGACAAACGTCCAGCTTTTGCTGCCACAGCAAAGGTGCCAGCGGGGAAAAGTGATGCTGGTCCTCACTGCCTCCTGGAACCCCTTCAAATGCCCCAGACAATTTGGCCCTCTCTGCTTTCCTGAGGACTTTATCCTCAAAAGCACCTTTTTTCACTTTCGGCGCTCTCTGGAGCAAAAAAGACAAACGTCCAGCTTTTGCTGCCACAGCAAAGGTGCCAGCGGGGAAAAGTGATGCTGGTCCTCACTGCCTCCTGGAACCCCTTCAAATGCCCCAGACAATTTGGCCCTCTATGCTTTCCTGAGGACTCTATCCTCAAAAGCACCTTTTTTCACTTTCGGCGCTCTCTGGAGCAAAAAAGACAAACGTCCAGCTTTTGCTGCCACAGCAAAAGTGCCAGCAGGGAAAAGTGATGCTGGTTCTCACTGCCTCCTGGAACCCCTTCAAATGCCCCAGACAATTTGGCCCTCTCTGCTTTCCTGCGCACTCTATCCTCAAAAGCACCTTTTTTCACTTTCGGCGCTCTCTGGAGCAAAAAAGACAAACGTCCAGCTTTTGCTGCCACAGCAAAGGTGCCAGCGGGGAAAAGTGATGCTGGTCCTCACTGCCTCCTGGAACCCCTTCAAATGCCCCAGACAATTTGGCCCTCTCTGCTTTCCTGAGGACTCTATCCTCAAAAGCACCTTTTTTCACTTTCGGCGCTCTCTGGAGCAAAAAAGACAAACGTCCAGCTTTTGCTGCCACAGCAAAGGTGCCAGCGGGGAAAATTGATGCTGATTCTCACTGCCTCCTTGAACCCCTTCAAATGCCCCAGACAATTTGGCCCTCTCTGCTTTCCTGAGCACTCTATCCTCAAAAGCACCTTTTTTCACTTTCGGCGCTCTCTGGAGCAAAAAAGACAAACGTCCAGCTTTTGCTGCCACAGCAAAAGTGCCAGCGGGGAAAAGTGATGCTGGTTCTCACTGCCTCCTGGAACCCCTTCAAATGCCCCAGACAATTTGGCCCTCTCTGCTTTCCTGAGGACTCTATCCTCAAAAGCACCTTTTTTCACTTTCGGCGCTCTCTGGAGCAAAAAAGACAAACGTCCAGCTTTTGCTGCCACAGCAAAGGTGCCAGTGGGGAAAAGTGATGCTGGTCCTCACTGCCTCCTGGAACCCCTTCAAATGCCCCAGACAATTTGGCCCTCTCTGCTTTCCTGAGGACTCTATCCTCAAAAGCACCTTTTTTCACTTTCGGCGCTCTCTGGAGCAAAAAAGACAAACGTCCAGCTTTTGCTGCCACAGCAAAGGTGCCAGCGGGGAAAAGTGATGCTGGTCCTCACTGCCTCCTGGAACCCCTTCAAATGCCCCAGACAATTTGGCCCTCTCTGCTTTCCTGAGGACTCTATCCTCAAAAGCACCTTTTTTCACTTTCGGCGCTCTCTGGAGCAAAAAAGACAAACGTCCAGCTTTTGCTGCCACAGCAAAGACGCCAGCGGGGAAAAGTGATGCTGGTTCTCACTGCCTCCTGGAACCCCTTCAAATGCCCCAGACAATTTGGCCCTCTCTGCTTTCCTGAGGACTCTATCCTCAAAAGCACCTTTTTTCACTTTCGGCGCTCTCTGGAGCAAAAAAGACAAACGTCCAGCTTTTGCTGCCACAGCAAAGGTGCCAGCGGGGAAAGTGATGCTGGTCCTCACTGCCTCCTGGAACCCCTTCAAATGCCCCAGACAATTTGGCCCTCTCTGCTTTCCTGAGGACTTTATCCTCAAAAGCACCTTTTTTCACTTTCGGCGCTCTCTGGAGCAAAAAAGACAAACGTCCAGCTTTGGCTGCCACAGCAAAGGTGCCAGCGGGGAAAAGTGATGCTGGTCCTCACTGCCTCCTGGAACCCCTTCAAATGCCCCAGACAATTTGGCCCTCTCTGCTTTCCTGCGCACTCTATCCGCAAAAGCACCTTTTTTTCACTTTCGGCGCTCTCTGGAGCAAAAAAGACAAACGTCCAGCTTTTGCTGCCACAGCAAAGGTGCCAGCGGGGAAAAGTGATGCTGGTCCTCACTGCCTCCTGGAACCCCTTCAAATGCCCCAGACAATTTGGCCCTCTCTGCTTTCCTGAGGACTCTATCCTCAAAAGCACCTTTTTTCACTTTCGGCGCTCTCTGGAGCAAAAAAGACAAACGTCCAGCTTTTGCTGCCACAGCAAAGGTGCCAGCGGGGAAAAGTGATGCTGGTTCTCACTGCCTCCTGGAACCCCTTCAAATGCCCGAGACAATTTGGCCCTCTCTGCTTTCCTGAGCACTCTATCCTCAAAAGCACCTTTTTTCACTTTCGGCGCTCTCTGGAGCAAAAAAGACAAACGTCCAGCTTTTGCTGCCACAGCAAAGGTGCCAGCGGGGAAAAGTGATGCTGGTCCTCACTGCCTCCTGGAACCCCTTCAAATGCCCCAGACAATTTGGCCCTCTCTGCTTTCCTGAGGACTCTATCCTCAAAAGCACCTTTTTTCACTTTCGGCGCTCTCTGGAGCAAAAAAGACAAACGTCCAGCTTTTGCTGCCACAGCAAAGGTGCCAGCGGGGAAAAGTGATGCTGGTCCTCACTGCCTCCTGGAACCCCTTCAAATGCCCCAGACAATTTGGCCCTCTCTGCTTTCCTGAGGACTCTATCCTCAAAAGCACCTTTTTTCACTTTCGGCGCTCTCTGGAGCAAAAAAGACAAACGTCCAGCTTTTGCTGCCACAGCAAAGGTGCCAGCGGGGAAAAGTGATGCTGGTCCTCACTGCCTCCTGGAACCCCTTCAAATGCCCCAGACAATTTGGCCCTCTCTGCTTTCCTGAGGACTTTGTCCTCAAAAGCACTTTTTTTCACTTTCGGCGCTCTCTGGAGCAAAAAAGACAAACGTCCAGCTTTTGCTGCCACAGCAAAGGTGCCAGCGGGGAAAAGTGATGCTGGTCCTCACTGCCTCCTGGAACCCCTTCAAATGCCCCAGACAATTTGGCCCTCTCTGCTTTCCTGCGCACTCTATCCGCAAAAGCACCTTTTTTCACTTTCGGCGCTGTCTGGAGCAAAAAAGACAAACGTCCAGCTTTTGCTGCCAGAGCAAAGGTGCCAGCGGGGAAAAGTGATGCTGGTCCTCACTGCCTCCTGGAACCCCTTCAAATGCCCCATACAACTTGGCCCTCTCTGCTTTCCTGAGGACTCTATCCTCAAAAGCACCTTTTTTCACTTTCGGCGCTGTCTGGAGCAAAAAAGACAAACGTCCAGCTTTTGCTGCCACAGCAAAGGTGCCAGCGGGGAAAAGTGATGCTGGTCCTCACTGCCTCCTGGAACCCCTTCAAATGCCCCAGACAATTTGGCCCTCTCTGCTTTCCTGAGGACTCTATCCTCAAAAGCACCTTTTTTCACTTTCGGCGCTGTCTGGAGCAAAAAAGACAAACGTCCAGCTTTTGCTGCCACAGCAAAGGTGCCAGCGGGGAAAAGTGATGCTGGTCCTCACTGCCTCCTGGAACCCCTTCAAATGCCCCAGACAATTTGGCCCTCTCTGCTTTCCTGAGGACTCTATCCTCAAAAGCACCTTTTTTTCACTTTCGGCGCTCTCTGGAGCAAAAAAGACAAACGTCCAGCTTTTGCTGCCACAGCAAAGGTGGCCAGCGGGGAAAAGTGATGCTGGTCCTCACTGCCTCCTGACCCCTTCAAATGCCCCAGACAATTTGGCCCTCTCTGCTTTCCTGAGGACTTTGTCCTCAAAAGCACTTTTTTTCACTTTCGGCGCTCTCTGGAGCAAAAAAGACAAACGTCCAGCTTTTGCTGCCACAGCAAAGGTGCCAGCGGGGAAAAGTGATGCTGGTCCTCACTGCCTCCTGGAACCCCTTCAAATGCCCCAGACAATTTGGCCCTCTCTGCTTTCCTGCGCACTCTATCCGCAAAAGCACCTTTTTTCACTTTCGGCGCTGTCTGGAGCAAAAAAGACAAACGTCCAGCTTTTGCTGCCAGAGCAAAGGTGCCAGCGGGGAAAAGTGATGCTGGTCCTCACTGCCTCCTGGAACCCCTTCAAATGCCCCATACAACTTGGCCCTCTCTGCTTTCCTGAGGACTCTATCCTCAAAAGCACCTTTTTTCACTTTCGGCGCTGTCTGGAGCAAAAAAGACAAACGTCCAGCTTTTGCTGCCACAGCAAAGGTGCCAGCGGGGAAAAGTGATGCTGGTCCTCACTGCCTCCTGGAACCCCTTCAAATGCCCCAGACAATTTGGCCCTCTCTGCTTTCCTGAGGACTTTATCCTCAAAAGCACCTTTTTTCACTTTCGGCGCTCTCTGGAGCAAAAAAGACAAACGTCCAGCTTTTGCTGCCACAGCAAAGGTGCCAGCGGGGAAAAGTGATGCTGGTCCTCACTGCCTCCTGGGACCCCTTCAAATGCCCCAGACAATTTGGCCCTCTCTGCTTTCCTGAGGACTCTATCCTCAAAAGCACCTTTTTTCACTTTCGGCGCTCTCTGGAGCAAAAAAGACAAACGTCCAGCTTTTGCTGCCACAGCAAAGGTGCCAGCAGGGAAAAGTGATGCTGGTTCTCACTGCCTCCTGGAACCCCTTCAAATGCCCCAGACAATTTGGCCCTCTCTGCTTTCCTGAGGACTCTATCCTCAAAAGCACCTTTTTTCAGTTTCGGCGCTCTCTGGAGCAAAAAAGACAAACGTCCAGCTTTTGCTGCCACAGCAAAGGTGCCAGCGGGGAAAAGTGATGCTGGTCCTCACTGCCTCCTGGAACCCCTTCAAATGCCCCAGACAATTTGGCCCTCTCTGCTTTCCTGAGGACTCTATCGTCAAAAGCACCTTTTTTCACTTTCGGCGCTCTCTGGAGCAAAAAAGACAAACGTCCAGCTTTTGCTGCCACAGCAAAGGTGCCAGCGGGGAAAAGTGATGCTGGTCCTCACTGCCTCCTGGAACCCCTTCAAATGCCCCAGACAATTTGGCCCTCTCTGCTTTCCTGAGGAATCTATCCGCAAAAGCACCTTTTTTCACTTTCGGCGCTCTCTGGAGCAAAAAGTACAAACGTCCAGCTTTTGCTGCCACAGCAAAAGTGCCAGCGGGGAAAAGTGATGCTGGTTCTCACTGCCTCCTGGAACCCCTTCAAATGCCCCAGACAATTTGGCCCTCTATGCTTTCCTGAGGACTCTGTCCTCAAAAGCACCTTTTTTCACTTTCGGCGCTCTCTGGAGCAAAAAAGACAAACGTCCAGCTTTTGCTGCCACAGCAAAGGTGCCAGCGGGGAAAAGTGATGCTGGTCGTCACTGCCTCCTGGAACCCCTTCAAATGCCCCAGACAATTTGGCCCTCTCTGCTTTCCTGAGGACTATATCGTCAAAAGCACCTTTTTTCACTTTCGGCGCTCTCTGGAGCAAAAAAGACAAACGTCCAGCTTTTGCTGCCACAGCAAAGGTGCCAGTGGGGAAAAGTGATGCTGGCCCTCACTGCCTCCTGGAACCCCTTCAAATGCCCCAGACAATTTGGCCCTCTCTGCTTTCCTGAGGACTCTATCCTCAAAAGCACCTTTTTTCACTTTCGGCGCTGTCTGGAGCAAAAAAGACAAACGTCCAGCTTTTGCTTCCACAGCAAAGGTGCCAGCGGGGAAAAGTGATGCTGGTTCTCACTGCCTCCTGGAACCCCTTCAAATGCCCCAGACAATTTGGCCCTCTCTGCTTTCCTGCGCACTCTATCCGCAAAAGCACCTTTTTTCACTTTCGGCGCTCTCTGGAGCAAAAAAGACAAACGTCCAGTTTTGGCTGCCACAGCAAAGGTGCCAGCGGGGAAAAGTGATGCTGGTCCTCACTGCCTCCTGGAACCCCTTCAAATGCCCCAGACAATTTGGCCCTCTCTGCTTTCCTGAGCACTCTATCCTCAAAAGCACCTTTTTTCACTTTCGGCGCTCTCTGGAGCAAAAAAGACAAACGTCCAGCTTTTGCTGCCACAGCAAAGGTGCCAGCGGGGAAAAGTGATGCTGGTCCTCACTGCCTCCTGGAACCCCTTCAAATGCCCCAGACAATTTGGCCCTCTCTGCTTTCCTGAGGACTTTATCCTCAAAAGCACCTTTTTTCACTTTCGGCGCTCTCTGGAGCAAAAAAGACAAACGTCCAGCTTTTGCTGCCACAGCAAAGGTGCCAGCGGGGAAAAGTGATGCTGGTCCTCACTGCCTCCTGGAACCCCTTCAAATGCCCCAGACAATTTGGCCCTCTCTGCTTTCCTGAGGACTCTATCCTCAAAAGCACCTTTTTTCACTTTCGGCGCTCTCTGGAGCAAAAAAGACAAACGTCCAGCTTTTGCTGCCACAGCAAAGGTGCCAGTGGGGAAAAGTGATGCTGGTCCTCACTGCCTCCTGGAACCCCTTCAAATGCCCCAGACAATTTGGCCCTCTCTGCTTTCCTGAGGAATCTATCCGCAAAAGCACCTTTTTTCACTTTCGGCGCTCTCTGGAGCAAAAAGTACAAACGTCCAGCTTTTGCTGCCACAGCAAAAGTGCCAGCGGGGAAAAGTGATGCTGGTTCTCACTGCCTCCTGGAACCCCTTCAAATGCCCCAGACAATTTGGCCCTCTATGCTTTCCTGAGGACTCTATCCTCAAAAGCACCTTTTTTCACTTTCGGCGCTCTCTGGAGCAAAAAAGACAAACGTCCAGCTTTTGCTTCCACAGCAAAGGTGCCAGCGGGGAAAAGTGATGCTGGCCCTCACTGCCTCCTGGAACCCCTTCAAATGCCCCAGACAATTTGGCCCTCTCTGCTTTCCTGAGCACTCTATCCTCAAAAGCACCTTTTTTCACTTTCGGCGCTGTCTGGAGCAAAAAAGACAAACGTCCAGCTTTTGCTGCCACAGCAAAGGTGCCAGCGGGGAAAAGTGATGCTGGTCCTCACTGCCTCCTGGAACCCCTTCAAATGCCCCAGACAATTTGGCCCTCTCTGCTTTCCTGAGGACTTTATCCTCAAAAGCACCTTTTTTCACTTTCGGCGCTCTCTGGAGCAAAAAAGACAAACGTCCAGCTTTTGCTGCCACAGCAAAGGTGCCAGCGGGGAAAAGTGATGCTGGTCCTCACTGCCTCCTGGAACCCCTTCAAATGCCCCAGACAATTTGGCCCTCTCTGCTTTCCTGAGGAATCTATCCGCAAAAGCACCTTTTTTCACTTTCGGCGCTCTCTGGAGCAAAAAGTACAAACGTCCAGCTTTTGCTGCCACAGCAAAAGTGCCAGCGGGGAAAAGTGATGCTGGTTCTCACTGCCTCCTGGAACCCCTTCAAATGCCCCAGACAATTTGGCCCTCTATGCTTTCCTGAGGACTCTATCCTCAAAAGCACCTTTTTTCACTTTCGGCGCTGTCTGGAGCAAAAAAGACAAACGTCCAGCTTTTGCTTCCACAGCAAAGGTGCCAGCGGGGAAAAGTGATGCTGGTTCTCACTGCCTCCTGGAACCCCTTCAAATGCCCCAGACAATTTGGCCCTCTCTGCTTTCCTGAGGACTCTATCCTCAAAAGCACCTTTTTTCACTTTCGGCGCTCTCTGGAGCAAAAAAGACAAACGTCCATTTTTGGCTGCCACAGCAAAGGTGCCAGCGGGGAAAAGTGATGCTGGTCCTCACTGCCTCCTGGAACCCCTTCAAATGCCCCAGACAATTTGGCCCTCTCTGCTTTCCTGAGCACTCTATCCTCAAAAGCACCTTTTTTCACTTTCGGCGCTGTCTGGAGCAAAAAAGACAAACGTCCAGCTTTTGCTGCCACAGCAAAGGTGCCAGCGGGGAAAAGTGATGCTGGTCCTCACTGCCTCCTGGAACCCCTTCAAATGCCCCAGACAATTTGGCCCTCTCTGCTTTCCTGAGGACTTTATCCTCAAAAGCACCTTTTTTCACTTTCGGCGCTCTCTGGAGCAAAAAAGACAAACGTCCAGCTTTGGCTGCCACAGCAAAGGTGCCAGCGGGGAAAAGTGATGCTGGTTCTCACTGCCTCCTGGAACCCCTTCAAATGCCCCAGACA
Organism: Vanellus vanellus; assembly: GCF_965231255.1. NCBI lineage: Eukaryota > Metazoa > Chordata > Aves > Charadriiformes > Charadriidae > Vanellus > Vanellus vanellus. Next base: position 66,973 of record NW_028127864.1, read on the forward strand.
ATTTGGCCCTCTCTGCTTTCCTGAGGACTCTATCCTCAAAAGCACCTTTTTTCACTTTCGGCGCTCTCTGGAGCAAAAAAGACAAACGTCCAGCTTTTGCTGCCACAGCAAAGGTGCCAGCGGGGAAAAGTGATGCTGGTCCTCACTGCCTCCTGGAACCCCTTCAAATGCCCCAGACAATTTGGCCCTCTCTGCTTTCCTGAGGACTCTATCCTCAAAAGCACCTTTTTTCACTTTCGGTGCTCTCTGGAGCAAAAAAGAAAAACGTCCAGCTTTTGCTGCCACAGCAAAGGTGCCAGCGGGGAAAATTGATGCTGGTCCTCACTGCCTCCTGGGACCCCTTCAAATGCCCCAGACAATTTGGCCCTCTCTGCTTTCCTGAGCACTCTATCCTCAAAAGCACCTTTTTTCACTTTCGGCGCTGTCTGGAGCAAAAAAGACAAACGTCCAGCTTTTGCTGCCACAGCAAAGGTGCCAGCGGGGAAAAGTGATGCTGGTCCTCACTGCCTCCTGGAACCCCTTCAAATGCCCCAGACAATTTGGCCCTCTCTGCTTTCCTGAGGACTCTATCCTCAAAAGCACCTTTTTTCACTTTCGGCGCTCTCTGGAGCAAAAAAGACAAACGTCCAGCTTTTGCTGCCACAGCAAAGGTGCCAGCGGGGAAAAGTGATGCTGGTCCTCACTGCCTCCTGGAACCCCTTCAAATGCCCCAGACAATTTGGCCCTCTCTGCTTTCCTGAGGACTCTATCCTCAAAAGCACCTTTTTTCACTTTCGGCGCTCTCTGGAGCAAAAAAGACAAACATCCAGCTTTTGCTGCCACAGCAAAGGTGCCAGCGGGGAAAAGTGATGCTGGTCCTCACTGCCTCCTGGAACCCCTTCAAATGCCCCAGACAATTTGGCCCTCTCTGCTTTCCTGAGGACTCTATCCTCAAAAGCACCTTTTTTCACTTTCGGCGCTCTCTGGAGCAAAAAAGACAAACGTCCAGCTTTTGCTGCCACAGCAAAGGTGCCAGCGGGGAAAAGTGATGCTGGTCCTCACTGCCTCCTGGAACCCCTTCAAATGCCCCAGACAATTTGGCCCTCTCTGCTTTCCTGAGGACTCTATCCTCAAAAGCACCTTTTTTCACTTTCGGTGCTCTCTGGAGCAAAAAAGACAAACGTCCAGCTTTTGCTGCCACAGCAAAGGTGCCAGCGGGGAAAAGTGATGCTGGTCCTCACTGCCTCCTGGGACCCCTTCAAATGCCCCAGACAATTTGGCCCTCTCTGCTTTCCTGAGCACTCTATCCTCAAAAGCACCTTTTTTCACTTTCGGCGCTCTCTGGAGCAAAAAAGACAAACGTCCAGCTTTTGCTGCCACAGCAAAGGTGCCAGCGGGGAAAAGTGATGCTGGTTCTCACTGCCTCCTGCAACCCCTTCAAATGCCCCAGACAATTTGGCCCTCTCTGCTTTCCTGAGGACTCTATCCTCAAAAGCACCTTTTTTCACTTTCGGCGCTCTCTGGAGCAAAAAAGACAAACGTCCAGCTTTTGCTGCCACAGCAAAGGTGCCAGCGGGGAAAAGTGATGCTGGTCCTCACTGCCTCCTGGAACCCCTTCAAATGCCCCAGACAATTTGGCCCTCTCTGCTTTCCTGAGGACTTTATCCTCAAAAGCACCTTTTTTCACTTTCGGCGCTCTCTGGAGCAAAAAAGACAAACGTCCAGCTTTTGCTGCCACAGCAAAGGTGCCAGCGGGGAAAAGTGATGCTGGTCCTCACTGCCTCCTGGAACCCCTTCAAATGCCCCAGACAATTTGGCCCTCTCTGCTTTCCTGAGGACTCTATCCTCAAAAGCACCTTTTTTCACTTTCGGCGCTCTCTGGAGCAAAAAAGACAAACGTCCAGCTTTTGCTGCCACAGCAAAAGTGCCAGCGGGAAAAAGTGCTGCTAGTTCTCACTGCCTCCTGGAACCACTTCAAATGCCCCAGACAATTTGGCCCTCTCTGCTTTCCTGCGCACTCTATCCTCAAAAGCACCTTTTTTCACTTTCGGCGCTGTCTGGAGCAAAAAAGACAAACGTCCAGCTTTTGCTGCCACAGCAAAGGTGCCAGCGGGGAAAAGTGATGCTGGTCCTCACTGCCTCCTGGAACCCCTTCAAATGCCCCAGACAATTTGGCCCTCTCTGCTTTCCTGCGCACTCTATCCGCAAAAGCAACTTTTTTCACTTTCGGTGCTCTCTGGAGCAAAAAAGACAAACGTCCAGCTTTTGCTGCCACAGCAAAGGTGCCAGCAGGGAAAAGTGATGCTGGTTCTCACTGCCTCCTGGAACCCCTTCAAATGCCCCAGACAATTTGGCCCTCTCTGCTTTCCTGAGGACTCTATCCTCAAAAGCACCTTTTTTCACTTTCGGTGCTCTCTGGAGCAAAAAAGACAAACGTCCAGCTTTTGCTGCCACAGCAAAGGTGCCAGCGGGGAAAAGTGATGCTGGTCCTCACTGCCTCCTGGGACCCCTTCAAATGCCCCAGACAATTTGGCCCTCTCTGCTTTCCTGAGCACTCTATCCTCAAAAGCACCTTTTTTCACTTTCGGCGCTCTCTGGAGCAAAAAAGACAAACGTCCAGCTTTTGCTTCCACAGCAAAGGTGCCAGCGGGGAAAAGTGATGCTGGTTCTCACTGCCTCCTGGAACCCCTTCAAATGCCCCAGACAATTTGGCCCTCTCTGCTTTCCTGAGGACTCTATCCTCAAAAGCACCTTTTTTCACTTTCGGCGCTCTCTGGAGCAAAAAAGACAAACGTCCAGTTTTGGCTGCCACAGCAAAGGTGCCAGCGGGGAAAAGTGATGCTGGTCCTCACTGCCTCCTGGAACCCCTTCAAATGCCCCAGACAATTTGGCCCTCTCTGCTTTCCTGAGGACTTTATCCTCAAAAGCACCTTTTTTCACTTTCGGCGCTCTCTGGAGCAAAAAAGACAAACGTCCAGCTTTGGCTGCCACAGCAAAGGTGCCAGCGGGGAAAAGTGATGCTGGTTCTCACTGCCTCCTGGAACCCCTTCAAATGCCCCAGACAATTTGGCCCTCTCTGCTTTCCTGAGGACTCTATCCTCAAAAGCACCTTTTTTCACTTTCGGCGCTCTCTGGAGCAAAAAAGACAAACGTCCAGCTTTTGCTGCCACAGCAAAGGTGCCAGCGGGGAAAAGTGATGCTGGTCCTCACTGCCTCCTGGAACCCCTTCAAATGCCCCAGACAATTTGGCCCTCTCTGCTTTCCTGAGGACTCTATCCTCAAAAGCACCTTTTTTCACTTTCGGTGCTCTCTGGAGCAAAAAAGAAAAACGTCCAGCTTTTGCTGCCACAGCAAAGGTGCCAGCGGGGAAAATTGATGCTGGTCCTCACTGCCTCCTGGGACCCCTTCAAATGCCCCAGACAATTTGGCCCTCTCTGCTTTCCTGAGCACTCTATCCTCAAAAGCACCTTTTTTCACTTTCGGCGCTCTCTGGAGCAAAAAAGACAAACGTCCAGCTTTTGCTGCCACAGCAAAGGTGCCAGCGGGGAAAAGTGATGCTGGTCCTCACTGCCTCCTGGAACCCCTTCAAATGCCCCAGACAATTTGGCCCTCTCTGCTTTCCTGAGGACTCTATCCTCAAAAGCACCTTTTTTCACTTTCGGCGCTCTCTGGAGCAAAAAAGACAAACGTCCAGCTTTGGCTGCCACAGCAAAGGTGCCAGCGGGGAAAAGTGATGCTGGTTCTCACTGCCTCCTGGAACCCCTTCAAATGCCCCAGACAATTTGGCCCTCTCTGCTTTCCTGAGCACTCTATCCTCAAAAGCACCTTTTTTCACTTTCGGCGCTCTCTGGAGCAAAAAAGACAAACGTCCAGCTTTTGCTGCCACAGCAAAGGTGCCAGCGGGGAAAAGTGATGCTGGTCCTCACTGCCTCCTGGAACCCCTTCAAATGCCCCAGACAATTTGGCCCTCTCTGCTTTCCTGAGGACTCTATCCTCAAAAGCACCTTTTTTCACTTTCGGCGCTCTCTGGAGCAAAAAAGACAAACGTCCAGCTTTTGCTGCCACAGCAAAGGTGCCAGCGGGGAAAAGTGATGCTGGTCCTCACTGCCTCCTGGAACCCCTTCAAATGCCCCAGACAATTTGGCCCTCTCTGCTTTCCTGAGCACTCTATCCTCAAAAGCACCTTTTTTCACTTTCGGCGCTCTCTGGAGCAAAAAAGACAAACGTCCAGCTTTTGCTGCCACAGCAAAGGTGCCAGCGGGGAAAAGTGATGCTGGTTCTCACTGCCTCCTGCAACCCCTTCAAATGCCCCAGACAATTTGGCCCTCTCTGCTTTCCTGAGGACTCTATCCTCAAAAGCACCTTTTTTCACTTTCGGCGCTCTCTGGAGCAAAAAAGACAAACGTCCAGCTTTTGCTGCCACAGCAAAGGTGCCAGCGGGGAAAAGTGATGCTGGTCCTCACTGCCTCCTGGAACCCCTTCAAATGCCCCAGACAATTTGGCCCTCTCTGCTTTCCTGAGGACTTTATCCTCAAAAGCACCTTTTTTCACTTTCGGCGCTCTCTGGAGCAAAAAAGACAAACGTCCAGCTTTTGCTGCCACAGCAAAGGTGCGCGGGGAAAAGTGATGCTGGTCCTCACTGCCTCCTGGAACCCCTTCAAATGCCCCAGACAATTTGGCCCTCTCTGCTTTCCTGAGGACTCTATCCTCAAAAGCACCTTTTTTCACTTTCGGTGCTCTCTGGAGCAAAAAAGACAAACGTCCAGCTTTTGCTGCCACAGCAAAGGTGCCAGCGGGGAAAAGTGATGCTGGTCCTCACTGCCTCCTGGGACCCCTTCAAATGCCCCAGACAATTTGGCCCTCTCTGCTTTCCTGAGCACTCTATCCTCAAAAGCACCTTTTTTCACTTTCGGCGCTCTCTGGAGCAAAAAAGACAAACGTCCAGCTTTTGCTGCCACAGCAAAGGTGCCAGCGGGGAAAAGTGATGCTGGTTCTCACTGCCTCCTGCAACCCCTTCAAATGCCCCAGACAATTTGGCCCTCTCTGCTTTCCTGAGGACTCTATCCTCAAAAGCACCTTTTTTCACTTTCGGCGCTCTCTGGAGCAAAAAAGACAAACGTCCAGCTTTTGCTGCCACAGCAAAGGTGCCAGCGGGGAAAAGTGATGCTGGTTCTCACTGCCTCCTGCAACCCCTTCAAATGCCCCAGACAATTTGGCCCTCTCTGCTTTCCTGAGGACTCTATCCTCAAAAGCACCTTTTTTCACTTTCGGCGCTCTCTGGAGCAAAAAAGACAAACGTCCAGCTTTTGCTGCCACAGCAAAGGTGCCAGCGGGGAAAAGTGATGCTGGTCCTCACTGCCTCCTGGAACCCCTTCAAATGCCCCAGACAATTTGGCCCTCTCTGCTTTCCTGAGGACTCTATCCTCAAAAGCACCTTTTTTCACTTTCGGCGCTCTCTGGAGCAAAAAAGACAAACGTCCAGCTTTTGCTGCCACAGCAAAAGTGCCAGCGGGAAAAAGTGCTGCTAGTTCTCACTGCCTCCTGGAACCACTTCAAATGCCCCAGACAATTTGGCCCTCTCTGCTTTCCTGCGCACTCTATCCTCAAAAGCACCTTTTTTCACTTTCAGCGCTGTCTGGAGCAAAAAAGACAAACGTCCAGCTTTTGCTGCCACAGCAAAGGTGCCAGCGGGGAAAAGTGATGCTGGTCCTCACTGCCTCCTGGAACCCCTTCAAATGCCCCAGACAATTTGGCCCTCTCTGCTTTCCTGCGCACTCTATCCGCAAAAGCACCTTTTTTCACTTTCGGTGCTCTCTGGAGCAAAAAAGACAAACGTCCAGCTTTTGCTGCCACAGCAAAGGTGCCAGCAGGGAAAAGTGATGCTGGTTCTCACTGCCTCCTGGAACCCCTTCAAATGCCCCAGACAATTTGGCCCTCTCTGCTTTCCTGAGGACTCTATCCTCAAAAGCACCTTTTTTCACTAACGGTGCTCTCTGGAGCAAAACAGACAAACGTCCAGCTTTTGCTGCCACAGCAAAGGTGCCAGCGGGGAAAAGTGATGCTGGTCCTCACTGCCTCCTGGGACCCCTTCAAATGCCCCAGACAATTTGGCCCTCTCTGCTTTCCTGAGCACTCTATCCTCAAAAGCACCTTTTTTCACTTTCGGCGCTGTCTGGAGCAAAAAAGACAAACGTCCAGCTTTTGCTGCCACAGCAAAGGTGCCAGCGGGGAAAAGTGATGCTGGTCCTCACTGCCTCCTGGAACCCCTTCAAATGCCCCAGACAATTTGGCCCTCTCTGCTTTCCTGAGGACTCTATCCTCAAAAGCACCTTTTTTCACTTTCGGCGCTCTCTGGAGCAAAAAAGACAAACGTCCAGCTTTTGCTGCCACAGCAAAGGTGCCAGCGGGGAAAAGTGATGCTGGTCCTCACTGCCTCCTGGAACCCCTTCAAATGCCCCAGACAATTTGGCCCTCTTTGCTTTCCTGAGGACTTTATCCTCAAAAGCACTTTTTTTCACTTTCGGCGCTCTCTGGAGCAAAAAAGACAAACGTCCAGCTTTTGCTGCCACAGCAAAGGTGCCAGCGGGGAAAAGTGATGCTGGTCCTCACTGCCTCCTGGAACCCCTTCAAATGCCCCAGACAATTTGGCCCTCTCTGCTTTTCTGAGGACTCTATCCTCAAAAGCACCTTTTTTCACTTTCGGCGCTCTCTGGAGCAAAAAAGACAAACGTCCAGCTTTTGCTGCCACAGCAAAAGTGCCAGCGGGGAAAAGTGCTGCTAGTTCTCACTGCCTCCTGGAACCCCTTCAAATGCCCCAGACAATTTGGCCCTCTCTGCTTTCCTGCGCACTCTATCCTCAAAAGCACCTTTTTTCACTTTCGGCGCTGTCTGGAGCAAAAAAGACAAACGTCCAGCTTTTGCTGCCACAGCAAAGGTGCCAGCGGGGAAAAGTGATGCTGGTCCTCACTGCCTCCTGGAACCCCTTCAAATGCCCCAGACAATTTGGCCCTCTCTGCTTTCCTGCGCACTCTATCCGCAAAAGCACCTTTTTTCACTTTCGGCGCTCTCTGGAGCAAAAAAGACAAACGTCCAGCTTTTGCTGCCACAGCAAAGGTGCCAGCAGGGAAAAGTGATGCTGGTTCTCACTGCCTCCTGGAACCCCTTCAAATGCCCCAGACAATTTGGCCCTCTCTGCTTTCCTGCGCACTCTATCCGCAAAAGCACCTTTTTTCACTTTCGGCGCTGTCTGGAGCAAAAAAGACAAACGTCCAGCTTTTGCTGCCACAGCAAAGGTGCCAGCGGGGAAAAGTGATGCTGGTCCTCACTGCCTCCTGGAACCCCTTCAAATGCCCCAGACAATTTGGCCCTCTCTGCTTTCCTGAGGACTTTATCCTCAAAAGCACCTTTTTTCACTTTCGGCGCTGTCTGGAGCAAAAAAGACAAACGTCCAGCTTTTGCTGCCACAGCAAAAGTGCCAGCGGGGAAAAGTGATGCTGGTTCTCACTGCCTCTTGGAACCCCTTCAAATGCCCCAGACAATTTGGCCCTCTCTGCTTTCCTGAGGACTCTATCGTCAAAAGCACCTTTTTTCACTTTCTGCGCTCTCTGGAGCAAAAAAGACAAACGTCCAGCTTTTGCTGCCACAGCAAAGGTGCCAGCGGGGAAAAGTGATGCTGGTCCTCACTGCCTCCTGGAACCCCTTCAAATGCCCCAGACAATTTGGCCCTCTCTGCTTTCCTGAGGACTCTATCCTCAAAAGCACCTTTTTTCACTTTCGGCGCTCTCTGGAGCAAAAAAGACAAACGTCCAGCTTTGGCTGCCACAGCAAAGGTGCCAGCGGGGAAAAGTGATGCTGGTCCTCACTGCCTCCTGGAACCCCTTCAAATGCCCCAGACAATTTGGCCCTCTCTGCTTTCCTGAGCACTCTATCCTCAAAAGCACCTTTTTTCACTTTCGGCGCTCTCTGGAGCAAAAAAGACAAACGTCCAGCTTTTGCTGCCACAGCAAAGATGCCAGCGGGGAAAAAGTGATGCTGGTTCTCACTGCCTCCTGGAACCCCTTCAAATGCCCCAGACAATTTGGCCCTCTCTGCTTTCCTGAGGACTCTATCCTCAAAAGCACCTTTTTTTCACTTTCGGCGCTCTCTGGAGCAAAAAAGACAAACGTCCAGCTTTTGCTGCCACAGCAAAGGTGCCAGCGGGGAAAAGTGATGCTGGTCCTCACTGCCTCCTGGAACCCCTTCAAATGCCCCAGACAATTTGGCCCTCTCTGCTTTCCTGCGCACTCTATCCGCAAAAGCACCTTTTTTCAATTTCGGCGCTCTCTGGAGCAAAAAAGACAAACGTCCAGCTTTTGCTGCCACAGCAAAGGTGCCAGCAGGGAAAAGTGATGCTGGTTCTCACTGCCTCCTGGAACCCCTTCAAATGCCCCAGACAATTTGGCCCTCTCTGCTTTCCTGCGCACTCTATCCGCAAAAGCACCTTTTTTCACTTTCGGCGCTGTCTGGAGCAAAAAAGACAAACGTCCAGCTTTTGCTGCCACAGCAAAGGTGCCAGCGGGGAAAAGTGATGCTGGTCCTCACTGCCTCCTGGAACCCCTTCAAATGCCCCAGACAATTTGGCCCTCTCTGCTTTCCTGAGGACTTTATCCTCAAAAGCACCTTTTTTCACTTTCGGCGCTGTCTGGAGCAAAAAAGACAAACGTCCCAGCTTTTGCTGCCACAGCAAAAGTGCCAGCGGGGAAAAGTGATGCTGGTTCTCACTGCCTCTTGGAACCCCTTCAAATGCCCCAGACAATTTGGCCCTCTCTGCTTTCCTGAGGACTCTATCGTCAAAAGCACCTTTTTTCACTTTCGGCGCTCTCTGGAGCAAAAAGACAAACGTCCAGCTTTTGCTGCCACAGCAAAGGTGCCAGCGGGGAAAAGTGATGCTGGTCCTCACTGCCTCCTGGAACCCCTTCAAATGCCCCAGACAATTTGGCCCTCTCTGCTTTCCTGAGGACTTCATCCTCAAAAGCACCTTTTTTCACTTTCGGCGCTCTCTGGAGCAAAAAAGACAAACGTCCAGCTTTTGCTGCCACAGCAAAGGTGCCAGCGGGGAAAAGTGATGCTGGTCCTCACTGCCTCCTGGAACCCCTTCAAATGCCCCAGACAATTTGGCCCTCTCTGCTTTCCTGAGCACTCTATCCTCAAAAGCACCTTTGTTCCCTTTCGGCGCTCTCTGGAGCAAAAAAGACAAACGTCCAGCTTTGGCTGCCACAGCAAAGGTGCCAGCGGGGAAAAGTGATGCTGGTCCTCACTGCCTCCTGGAACCCCTTCAAATGCCCCAGACAATTTGGCCCTCTCTGCTTTCCTGAGGACTCTATCCTCAAAAGCACCTTTTTTCACTTTCGGCGCTCTCTGGAGCAAAAAAGACAAACGTCCAGCTTTGGCTGCCACAGCAAAGGTGCCAGCGGGGAAAAGTGATGCTGGTCCTCACTGCCTCCTGGGACCCCTTCAAATGCCCCAGACAATTTGGCCCTCTCTGCTTTCCTGAGGACTCTATCCTCAAAAGCACCTTTTTTCACTTTCGGCGCTCTCTGGAGCAAAAAAGACAAACGTCCAGCTTTTGCTGCCACAGCAAAGGTGCCAGCGGGGAAAAGTGATGCTGGTCCTCACTGCCTCCTGGAACCCCTTCAAATGCCCCAGACAATTTGGCCCTCTCTGCTTTCCTGAGGACTTTATCCTCAAAAGCACTTTTTTTCACTTTCGGCGCTCTCTGGAGCAAAAAAGACAAACGTCCAGCTTTTGCTGCCACAGCAAAGGTGCCAGCGGGGAAAAGTGATGCTGGTCCTCACTGCCTCCTGGAACCCCTTCAAATGCCCCAGACAATGTGGCCCTCTCTGCTTTCCTGAGGACTCTATCCTCAAAAGCACCTTTTTTCACTTTCGGCGCTCTCTGGAGCAAAAAAGACAAACGTCCAGCTTTTGCTGCCACAGCAAAAGTGCCAGCGGTGAAAAGTGCTGCTAGTTCTCACTGCCTCCTGGAACCCCTTCAAATGCCCCAGACAATTTGGCCCTCTCTGCTTTCCTGCGCACTCTATCCTCAAAAGCACCTTTTTTCACTTTCGGCGCTGTCTGGAGCAAAAAAGACAAACGTCCAGCTTTTGCTGCCACAGCAAAGGTGCCAGCGGGGAAAAGTGATGCTGGTCCTCACTGCCTCCTGGAACCCCTTCAAATGCCCCAGACAATTTGGCCCTCTCTGCTTTCCTGCGCACTCTATCCGCAAAAGCACCTTTTTTCAATTTCGGCGCTCTCTGGAGCAAAAAAGACAAACGTCCAGCTTTTGCTGCCACAGCAAAGGTGCCAGCAGGGAAAAGTGATGCTGGTTCTCACTGCCTCCTGGAACCCCTTCAAATGCCCCAGACAATTTGGCCCTCTCTGCTTTCCTGCGCACTCTATCCGCAAAAGCACCTTTTTTCACTTTCGGCGCTGTCTGGAGCAAAAAAGACAAACGTCCAGCTTTTGCTGCCACAGCAAAGGTGCCAGCGGGGAAAAGTGATGCTGGTCCTCACTGCCTCCTGGAACCCCTTCAAATGCCCCAGACAATTTGGCCCTCTCTGCTTTCCTGAGGACTTTATCCTCAAAAGCACCTTTTTTCACTTTCGGCGCTGTCTGGAGCAAAAAAGACAAACGTCCAGCTTTTGCTGCCACAGCAAAGGTGCCAGCGGGGAAAAGTGATGCTGGTTCTCACTGCCTCTTGGAACCCCTTCAAATGCCCCAGACAATTTGGCCCTCTCTGCTTTCCTGAGGACTCTATCGTCAAAAGCACCTTTTTTCACTTTCGGCGCTCTCTGGAGCAAAAAAGACAAACGTCCAGCTTTTGCTGCCACAGCAAAGGTGCCAGCGGGGAAAAGTGATGCTGGTCCTCACTGCCTCCTGGAACCCCTTCAAATGCCCCAGACAATTTGGCCCTCTCTGCTTTCCTGAGGACTCTATCCTCAAAAGCACCTTTTTACACTTTCGGCGCTCTCTGGAGCAAAAAAGACAAACGTCCAGCTTTGGCTGCCACAGCAAAGGTGCCAGCGGGGAAAAGTGATGCTGGTCCTCACTGCCTCCTGGAACCCCTTCAAATGCCCCAGACAATTTGGCCCTCTCTGCTTTCCTGAGCACTCTATCCTCAAAAGCACCTTTTTTCACTTTCGGCGCTCTCTGGAGCAAAAAAGACAAACGTCCAGCTTTTGCTGCCACAGCAAAGGTGCCAGCGGGGAAAAGTGATGCTGGTCCTCACTGCCTCCTGGAACCCCTTCAAATGCCCCAGACAATTTGGCCCTCTCTGCTTTCCTGAGTACTTCATCCTCAAAAGCACCTTTTTTCACTTTCGGCGCTCTCTGGAGCAAAAAAGACAAACGTCCAGCTTTTGCTGCCACAGCAAAGGTGCCAGCAGGGAAAAGTGATGCTGGTTCTCACTGCCTCCTGGAACCCCTTCAAATGCCCCAGACAATTTGGCCCTCTCTGCTTTCCTGCGCACTCTATCCGCAAAAGCACCTTTTTTCACTTTCGGCGCTGTCTGGAGCAAAAAAGACAAACGTCCAGCTTTTGCTGCCACAGCAAAGGTGCCAGCGGGGAAAAGTGATGCTGGTCCTCACTGCCTCCTGGAACCCCTTCAAATGCCCCAGACAATTTGGCCCTCTCTGCTTTCCTGAGGACTCTATCCTCAAAAGCACCTTTTTTCACTTTCGGCGCTGTCTGGAGCAAAAAAGACAAACGTCCAGCTTTTGCTGCCACAGCAAAAGTGCCAGCGGGGAAAAGTGATGCTGGTTCTCACTGCCTCTTGGAACCCCTTCAAATGCCCCAGACAATTTGGCCCTCTCTGCTTTCCTGAGGACTCTATCGTCAAAAGCACCTTTTTTCACTTTCGGCGCTCTCTGGAGCAAAAAAGACAAACGTCCAGCTTTTGCTGCCACAGCAAAGGTGCCAGCGGGGAAAAGTGATGCTGGTCCTCACTGCCTCCTGGAACCCCTTCAAATGCCCCAGACAATTTGGCCCTCTCTGCTTTCCTGAGGACTTCATCCTCAAAAGCACCTTTTTTCACTTTCGGCGCTCTCTGGAGCAAAAAAGACAAACGTCCAGCTTTTGCTGCCACAGCAAAGGTGCCAGCGGGGAAAAGTGATGCTGGTCCTCACTGCCTCCTGGAACCCCTTCAAATGCCCCAGACAATTTGGCCCTCTCTGCTTTCCTGAGCACTCTATCCTCAAAAGCACCTTTTTTCCCTTTCGGCGCTCTCTGGAGCAAAAAAGACAAACGTCCAGCTTTGGCTGCCACAGCAAAGGTGCCAGCGGGGAAAAGTGATGCTGGTCCTCACTGCCTCCTGGAACCCCTTCAAATGCCCCAGACAATTTGGCCCTCTCTGCTTTCCTGAGGACTCTATCCTCAAAAGCACCTTTTTTCACTTTCGGCGCTCTCTGGAGCAAAAAAGACAAACGTCCAGCTTTGGCTGCCACAGCAAAGGTGCCAGCGGGGAAAAGTGATGCTGGTCCTCACTGCCTCCTGGGACCCCTTCAAATGCCCCAGACAATTTGGCCCTCTCTGCTTTCCTGAGGACTCTATCCTCAAAAGCACCTTTTTTCACTTTCGGCGCTCTCTGGAGCAAAAAAGACAAACGTCCAGCTTTTGCTGCCACAGCAAAGGTGCCAGCGGGGAAAAGTGATGCTGGTCCTCACTGCCTCCTGGAACCCCTTCAAATGCCCCAGACAATTTGGCCCTCTCTGCTTTCCTGAGGACTTTATCCTCAAAAGCACTTTTTTTCACTTTCGGCGCTCTCTGGAGCAAAAAAGACAAACGTCCAGCTTTTGCTGCCACAGCAAAGGTGCCAGCGGGGAAAAGTGATGCTGGTCCTCACTGCCTCCTGGAACCCCTTCAAATGCCCCAGACAATTTGGCCCTCTCTGCTTTTCTGAGGACTCTATCCTCAAAAGCACCTTTTTTCACTTTCGGCGCTCTCTGGAGCAAAAAAGACAAACGTCCAGCTTTTGCTGCCACAGCAAAGGTGCCAGCGGTGAAAAGTGCTGCTAGTTCTCACTGCCTCCTGGAACCCCTTCAAATGCCCCAGACAATTTGGCCCTCTCTGCTTTCCTGCGCACTCTATCCTCAAAAGCACCTTTTTTCACTTTCGGCGCTGTCTGGAGCAAAAAAGACAAACGTCCAGCTTTTGCTGCCACAGCAAAGGTGCCAGCGGGGAAAAGTGATGCTGGTCCTCACTGCCTCCTGGAACCCCTTCAAATGCCCCAGACAATTTGGCCCTCTCTGCTTTCCTGCGCACTCTATCCGCAAAAGCACCTTTTTTCACTTTCGGCGCTCTCTGGAGCAAAAAAGACAAACGTCCAGCTTTTGCTGCCACAGCAAAGGTGCCAGCAGGGAAAAGTGATGCTGGTTCTCACTGCCTCCTGGAACCCCTTCAAATGCCCCAGACAATTTGGCCCTCTCTGCTTTCCTGCGCACTCTATCCGCAAAAGCACCTTTTTTCACTTTCGGCGCTGTCTGGAGCAAAAAAGACAAACGTCCAGCTTTTGCTGCCACAGCAAAGGTGCCAGCGGGGAAAAGTGATGCTGGTCCTCACTGCCTCCTGGAACCCCTTCAAATGCCCCAGACAATTTGGCCCTCTCTGCTTTCCTGAGGACTTTATCCTCAAAAGCACCTTTTTTCACTTTCGGCGCTGTCTGGAGCAAAAAAGACAAACGTCCAGCTTTTGCTGCCACAGCAAAAGTGCCAGCGGGGAAAAGTGATGCTGGTTCTCACTGCCTCTTGGAACCCCTTTCAAATGCCCCAGACAATTTGGCCCTCTCTGCTTTCCTGAGGACTCTATCTGTCAAAAGCACCTTTTTCACTTTCGGCGCTCTCTGGAGCAAAAAAGACAAACGTCCAGCTTTTGCTGCCACAGCAAAGGTGCCAGCGGGGAAAAGTGATGCTGGTCCTCACTGCCTCCTGGAACCCCTTCAAATGCCCCAGACAATTTGGCCCTCTCTGCTTTCCTGCGCACTCTATCCGCAAAAGCACCTTTTTTCACTTTCGGCGCTCTCTGGAGCAAAAAAGACAAACGTCCAGCTTTTGCTGCCACAGCAAAGGTGCCAGCAGGGAAAAGTGATGCTGGTTCTCACTGCCTCCTGGAACCCCTTCAAATGCCCCAGACAATTTGGCCCTCTCTGCTTTCCTGCGCACTCTATCCGCAAAAGCACCTTTTTTCACTTTCGGCGCTGTCTGGAGCAAAAAAGACAAACGTCCAGCTTTTGCTGCCACAGCAAAAGTGCCAGCGGGGAAAAGTGATGCTGGTTCTCACTGCCTCTTGGAACCCCTTCAAATGCCCCAGACAATTTGGCCTCTCTGCTTTCCTGAGGACTCTATCGTCAAAAGCACCTTTTTTCACTTTCGGCGCTCTCTGGAGCAAAAAGACAAACGTCCAGCTTTTGCTGCCACAGCAAAGGTGCCAGCGGGGAAAAGTGATGCTGGTCCTCACTGCCTCCTGGAACCCCTTCAAATGCCCCAGACAATTTGGCCCTCTCTGCTTTCCTGAGGACTTCATCCTCAAAAGCACCTTTTTTCACTTTCGGCGCTCTCTGGAGCAAAAAAGACAAACGTCCAGCTTTTGCTGCCACAGCAAAGGTGCCAGCGGGGAAAAGTGATGCTGGTCCTCACTGCCTCCTGGAACCCCTTCAAATGCCCCAGACAATTTGGCCCTCTCTGCTTTCCTGAGCACTCTATCCTCAAAAGCACCTTTTTTCCCTTTCGGCGCTCTCTGGAGCAAAAAAGACAAACGTCCAGCTTTGGCTGCCACAGCAAAGGTGCCAGCGGGGAAAAGTGATGCTGGTCCTCACTGCCTCCTGGAACCCCTTCAAATGCCCCAGACAATTTGGCCCTCTCTGCTTTCCTGAGGACTCTATCCTCAAAAGCACCTTTTTTCACTTTCGGCGCTCTCTGGAGCAAAAAAGACAAACGTCCAGCTTTTGCTGCCACAGCAAAGGTGCCAGCGGGGAAAAGTGATGCTGGTCCTCACTGCCTCCTGGGACCCCTTCAAATGCCCCAGACAATTTGGCCCTCTCTGCTTTCCTGAGGACTCTATCCTCAAAAGCACCTTTTTTCACTTTCGGCGCTCTCTGGAGCAAAAAAGACAAACGTCCAGCTTTTGCTGCCACAGCAAAGGTGCCAGCGGGGAAAAGTGATGCTGGTCCTCACTGCCTCCTGGAACCCCTTCAAATGCCCCAGACAATTTGGCCCCTCTCTGCTTTCCTGAGGACTTTATCCTCAAAAGCACTTTTTTTCACTTTCGGCGCTCTCTGGAGCAAAAAAGACAAACGTCCAGCTTTTGCTGCCACAGCAAAGGTGCCAGCGGGGAAAAGTGATGCTGGTCCTCACTGCCTCCTGGAACCCCTTCAAATGCCCCAGACAATTTGGCCCTCTCTGCTTTCCTGAGGACTCTATCCTCAAAAGCACCTTTTTTCACTTTCGGCGCTCTCTGGAGCAAAAAAGACAAACGTCCAGCTTTTGCTGCCACAGCAAAGGTGCCAGCGGGGAAAAGTGATGCTGGTCCTCACTGCCTCCTGGGACCCCTTCAAATGCCCCAGACAATTTGGCCCTCTCTGCTTTCCTGAGGACTCTATCCTCAAAAGCACCTTTTTTCACTTTCGGCGCTCTCTGGAGCAAAAAAGACAAACGTCCAGCTTTTGCTGCCACAGCAAAGGTGCCAGCGGGGAAAAGTGATGCTGGTCCTCACTGCCTCCTGGAACCCCTTCAAATGCCCCAGACAATTTGGCCCTCTCTGCTTTCCTGAGGACTTTATCCTCAAAAAGCACTTTTTTTCACTTTCGGCGCTCTCTGGAGCAAAAAAGACAAACGTCCAGCTTTTGCTGCCACAGCAAAGGTGCCAGCGGGGAAAAGTGATGCTGGTCCTCACTGCCTCCTGGAACCCCTTCAAATGCCCCAGACAATTTGGCCCTCTCTGCTTTTCTGAGGACTCTATCCTCAAAAGCACCTTTTTTCACTTTCGGCGCTCTCTGGAGCAAAAAAGACAAACGTCCAGCTTTTGCTGCCACAGCAAAAAGTGCCAGCGGTGAAAAGTGCTGCTAGTTCTCACTGCCTCCTGGAACCCCTTCAAATGCCCCAGACAATTTGGCCCTCTCTGCTTTCCTGCGCACTCTATCCTCAAAAGCACCTTTTTTCACTTTCGGCGCTGTCTGGAGCAAAAAAGACAAACGTCCAGCTTTTGCTGCCACAGCAAAGGTGCCAGCGGGGAAAAGTGATGCTGGTCCTCACTGCCTCCTGGAACCCCTTCAAATGCCCCAGACAATTTGGCCCTCTCTGCTTTCCTGCGCACTCTATCCGCAAAAGCACCTTTTTTCAATTTCGGCGCTCTCTGGAGCAAAAAAGACAAACGTCCAGCTTTTGCTGCCACAGCAAAGGTGCCAGCAGGGAAAAGTGATGCTGGTTCTCACTGCCTCCTGGAACCCCTTCAAATGCCCCAGACAATTTGGCCCTCTCTGCTTTCCTGCGCACTCTATCCGCAAAAGCACCTTTTTTCACTTTCGGCGCTGTCTGGAGCAAAAAGACAAACGTCCAGCTTTTGCTGCCACAGCAAAGGTGCCAGCGGGGAAAAAGTGATGCTGGTCCTCACTGCCTCCTGGAACCCCTTCAAATGCCCCAGACAATTTGGCCCTCTCTGCTTTCCTGAGGACTTTATCCTCAAAAGCACCTTTTTTCACTTTCGGCGCTGTCTGGAGCAAAAAAGACAAACGTCCAGCTTTTGCTGCCACAGCAAAAGTGCCAGCGGGGGAAAGTGATGCTGGTTCTCACTGCCTCTTGGAACCCCTTCAAATGCCCCAGACAATTTGGCCCTCTCTGCTTTCCTGAGGGACTCTATCGTCAAAAGCACCTTTTTTCACTTTCGGCGCTCTCTGGAGCAAAAAAGACAAACGTCCAGCTTTTGCTGCCACAGCAAAGGTGCCAGCGGGGAAAAGTGATGCTGGTCCTCACTGCCTCCTGGAACCCCTTCAAATGCCCCCAGACAATTTGGCCCTCTCTGCTTTCCTGAGGACTCTATCCTCAAAAGCACCTTTTTACACTTTCGGCGCTCTCTGGAGCAAAAAAGACAAACGTCCAGCTTTGGCTGCCCCAGCAAAGGTGCCAGCGGGGAAAAGTGATGCTGGTCCCTCACTGCCTCCTGGAACCCCTTCAAATGCCCCAGACAATTTGGCCCTCTCTGCTTTCCTGAGCACTCTATCCTCAAAAGCACCTTTTTTCACTTTCGGCGCTCTCTGGAGCAAAAAAGACAAACGTCCCAGCTTTTGCTGCCACAGCAAAGGTGCCAGCGGGGAAAAGTGATGGCTGGTCCTCACTGCCTCCTGGAACCCCTTTCAAATGCCCCAGACAATTT
>NW_028127863.1:0-15750 GCF_965231255.1 Vanellus vanellus
GAGGGGGGGGAGGAGGAAGGGGGGGGGGAGGAAGAAGAGGGGGGGGAGGAAGAAGAAGAGGGGGGGGAGGAGGAAGAAGAGGGGGGGGAGGAGGAATCAAGAGGAGGAAGTTGGGGGGGGGGGGGGGGGGGGGGAAGAGAAGGAAGAAGCAAAAGGAGGAGGAAGAGGAGGAGGAGGAAGGTCAGCCCCCGGCCCCCAGGAGGAAGCTGGGGGGGGTCCCGGTGCCCGCCGTCCCCCCCCCTCACCTGCAGCCGCGGGTCTCCGGCCGCCTCGGCGCGCTCCAGCGCCGTTTGGAAGCAGGAGCGGAGCCGGGGGGGGGGTTCGCCCCCCTCCTCCATGGCCAACGCCACGTTCAGCCACGTCTTCCCCTCCTGCGCACCGCCGGCACTCAGCGCCGGGGGGGGGCCACGGACACCCCCCCGGGGATGGGGGGGCCACATCCAGCCACGGACAGCCCCCCGGGGATGGGGGGGCCACACCGAGCCACGGACACCCCCCCGGGGATGGGGGGGCCACGTCGAGCCACGGACACCCTCCAGGGACCCAATGACCCCCCCCCCTCCAAGAACTCCAATGACCCCCCCTAAGGACACAAGGAGCCCCCCCAGGGACACGGGGAGCCCCAGTGACCCCCCTAAGGACATCAGGGCCCCCCCCAGGGACATGGGGAGCCCCAGTGACCCCCCTAAGGACATCAGCCCCCCCCCAGGGACACGGGGAGCCCCAGTGACCCCCCTAAGGACATCAGGGCCCCCCCCAGGGACACGGGGAGCCCCAGTGACCCCCCTAAGGACATCAGGGCCCCCCCAGGGACATGGGGAGCCCCAGTGACCCCCCTAAGGACATCAGCCCCCCCCCAGGGACACGGGGAGCCCCAGTGACCCCCCTAAGGACATCAGACCCCCCCCAGGGACACGGGGAGCCCCAGTGACCCCCCCTAAGGACATCAGGGCCCCCCCCAGGGACACAGGGAGCCCCAGTGACCCCCCTAAGGACATCAGGGCCCCCCCCCAGGGACATGGGGAGCCCCAGTGACCCCCCTAAGGACATCAGACCCCCCCCAGGGACACAGGGAGCCCCAGTGACCCCATAAGGATATCAGGGCCCCCCCAGTGACCCACTGAACCCCCCCAGGGAACCCCTGTGACCCCCCCTAAGGACATGAGGAGCCCCCCCCGAGACACGGGGAGCCCCAGTGACCCCCCTAAGGACATCAGCCCCCCCCCAGGGACACGGGGAGCCCCAGTGACCCCCCTAAGGACATCAGCCCCCCCCCAGGGACATGGGGAGCCCCAGTGACCCCCCTAAGGACATCAGGGCCCCCCCAGTGACCCACTGAACCCCCCCAGGGAACCCCTCTAACCCCCCCTAAGGACATGAGGAGCCCCCCCAGGGACATGGGGAGCCCCAGTGACCCCCCTAAAGACATCAGGGCCCCCCCCAGGGACCCATTGAACCCCCCCAAGGAACCCCTCTAACCCCCCCCCCCTAAAGACAGAAGCAGCCCCCCCCCAGGGACCCAAGAAGCCCCCCTGATGATGACCCCAAAAAGCCCCTCCCCCCGAGACCTGGGGAGCCGCAGCGAACCCCCGTAAGGACACGAGGACCCCCCCGCCCCCCCCCCCAAAGGGACTCCAGCTCACCTCCAGCGCGTCCCCCCCGTGCAGCTCCAGTTCCCGCCGGTAATGGTGGACGGCACGCTCGTGGTCCTTCAGGTCGCCGAAAGTGGTGGCCAAGGAGACGTGGATGACGGCCAGTTCCCTCGCCGGCCTCTGCAGCGCCTGGGCCAAACTCAACTGCTCCCCCCCCGCCCCCCCCCCCGAGACACAGACACACACCGGGGACCCCCGTCAGCGGGGACAAATAGCCCCCCCCCCTCCCCAAAAATTGCCTCTCCTCCCCCCTCACCTGCCGCTGGTAGTACTCCACGGCGCGGCCGAAGTCCCCGTGTTTGGAGAAGGTGTCCCCAAGCTGCTCGCAGAGGGCCAGGGCCGCCGGCGGGTCGCTAGCCGCGGCTTCTTCCAGAGCTTCTTGTAGCCGCCTCACTTTGGTGGCTACCAAAATGACAACGAGGGCAAGTTGGGGACCCCCACGGCACTCCCTTGGGGGGGGGGGTGGCCCCTCCAGCGTCACTTGGGGACCCACATGTCATCTCCCGACTCCGACCCACAGTGGCGTCGAAGGGGAAGAGGGGACGGAGCAGAGCTGGGGGGGGGGGAGGGGGGTTGGCAGCCCCCCCGGGGACATTGTCCCTCCTGTGGGGACACCGGTTCGTCCCTGGGGACATTGTCCGGCCCCTGAGGACACCATGTGCCCCGTGGGGACACCACCCTGGCTCATGGGGACGCCGTCTTTCCCGTGAGGACACCATCTCTCCCCTGGAGACATTGTCCTTCTCCTGGGGACACTGTCCGGCCCCTGGGGACACTGTGTCTCCCCTGGGGACGCCGTCCTGCCCCTGGGGACGCTGTCCTGCCCCTGGGGACACCGTGTCTCCCCTGGGGACGCCGTCCTGCCCCTGGGGACGCCGTGTCTCCCCTGGGGACGCCGTCCTGCCCCTGGGGACGCTGTCCTGCCCCTGGGGACGCGGTCCTGCCCCTGGGGACGCTGTCCTGCCCCTGGGGACGCCGTCCTGCCCCTGGGGACGCCGTGTCTCCCCTGGGGACACTGTCCTGCCCCTGGGGACGTCGCGTCTCCCCTGGGGACGCCGTCCTGCCCCTGGGGACGCTGTCCTGCCCCTGGGGACGCTGTCCTGCCCCTGGGGACATAGTGTCTCCCCTGGGGACGCCGTCCTGCCCCTGGGGACATCATGTCTCCCCTGGGGACGCTGTCCTGCCCTTGGGGACGCCGTGTCTCCCCTGGGGACGCCGTCCTGCCCCTGGGGACATCATGTCTCCCCTGGGGACGCCGTGTCTCCCCTGGGGACGCTGTCCTGCCCCTGGGGACGCCGTCCTGCCCCTGGGGACGCCGTCCTGCCCCTGGGGACGCCGTGTCTCCCCTGGGGACGCCGTGTCTCCCCTGGGGACGCTGTCCTGCCCCTGGGGACATCGTGTCTCCCCTGGGGACGCTGTCCTGCCCCTGGGGACGTCGCGTCTCCCCTGGGGACGCCGTCCTGCCCCTGGGGACGCTGTCCTGCCCCTGGGGACGCTGTCCTGCCCCTGGGGACGCTGTCCTGCCCCCGGGGACACCGTGTCTCCCCTGGGGACACCGTCCTACCCCTGGGGACGTCGTGTCTCCCCTGGGGACGCCGTCATGCCCCCAGGGACGCTGTGTCTCCTCTGGGGACACTGTCCTGCCCCTGGGGACGCTGTCCTGCCCCTGGGGACGCCGTCCTGCCCTTGGGGACATCATGTCTCCCCTGGGGACGCTGTCCTGCCCCTGGGGACATCATGTCTCGCCTGGGGACGCTGTCCTGCCCCTGGGGACATCATGTCTCCCCTGGGGACGCCGTCCTGCCCCTGGGGACGCCGTGTCTCCCCTGGGGACGCTGTCCTGCCCCTGGGGACGCTGTCCTGCCCCTGGGGACGCTGTCCTGCCCCTGGGGACACCGTGTCTCCCCTGGGGACACCGTCCTACCCCTGGGGACGCCGTGTCTCCCCTGGGGACGCCGTCATGCCCCCAGGGACGCTGTGTCTCCTCTGGGGACACTGTCCTGCCCCTGGGGACGCTGTCCTGCCCCTGGGGACGCTGTGTCTCCCCCGGGGACACCGTGTCTCCCCCGGGGACACCGTCCTACCCCTGGGGACGTCGTGTCTCCCCTGGGGACGCCGTCATGCCCCCAGGGACGCTGTGTCTCCCCCGGGGACGCTGTCCTGCCCCTGGGGACGTCGTGTCTCCCCTGGGGACACTGTCCTGCCCTTGGGGACACTGTCCTGCCCTTGGGGACATCATGTCTCCCCTGGGGACGCTGTCCTGCCCCCGGGGACACCGTCCTGCCCCCGGGGACGCCGTCTCTCCTCTGGGGACGCTGTCCTGCCCCTGGGGACGCCGTGTCTCCCCTGGGGACGCCGTGTCTCCCCTGGGGACGCCGTGTCTCCCCTGGGATGCTGTGTCTCCCCTGGGGACGCTGTCCCACCCCCGGGGGACACTGTGTCTCCCCTGGGGACGCTGCCCTGCCCCCGGGGCCGCCATATCTCCCCTGGAGCCACTATCCCTCCCCCGGGGCCATCATGTCCCCCCCCGTCCCCCCCCGGGGGCCACCGTCACCCACTCACCGTAGCGGAGGTTGGAGCGGACGAGGTCTCGCTGCCAGGGCTGCCGCGAGCCCAGCAGGTAGGCTTGCTTCAACGAGCGTTTGGCGGCCGCAAAATCCCCCAAATTCAGCAAGACCTGCGCGACAGCGGGACCACCCCATCAGCGGAGGGGCCACAAAAAAAAAAAACACCCCAAAAAAAAACCCCAAGGAAGGGAACCCTTCTTCCCTTCCCCCCCAAAAAAAAAAGCGCCCCACCTGAGCCGTACTGCAGCAGCATTCGCTCTCCATCCCCTTCTCCTTCATCCTACGGGCGCAATCGCGCGCCCGGGCCAGGCAGCGCAGAGCCCCCGAATCTTCGCCCTCCCGTAGGTGGATGTTCCCCAGGTTGAAGTAAGCGCGGTAGAGATCTTCGTAAAGCCCTCCCTGCCTGCAAACGGAGGCGTCGGAATCTTTTCCTCTCTGCCTCCCCAAAAAAAAAAAAAAAACAAGCCCCACGCTGGCGAGCAGCTCCCGCTCAGCCTTACTCGGAGAGAAAAATGCTTTTCTTGATGTAACGGTCGCACTTGGCCGGTTCTTTCAGGCTGTCGTAAACCAAACCCAAGTTGAGGTAGAGCCGCGTCCTCATCTCCGTCAGCTCCCGCGTCGGCACGGCTCCTGGGGGAAAAAAAAAATCATCGTCATAATAATAATAAAAAATAAAAAAAAAAAACAACAACAAAAAAAAAAAACCATCACAACAAAACCAGCAGCTCCGGGAACTGGGGAAGGTCCCTGAGCGACCGGCGGTGGCCCCACCGCGACGGGAATGTCCCTCTGAAGTCACCCGGCGCAGCTTCACCTTCCAGTTTCTCCTCCACGATGGCCAAACTGGTGAGGAAAGCCCGTTCGGCCTCGCGCAGCGCCGCCGCCGCCGCCGCCGCCGTTTCCTCTTCCGACGGAGGCGAACGGTTGTCGGCGATAAACATATAAGTCCGCCCGATGGTGGCCCAAGCTCGTTGTTGTTCCGTATCATCCGAAAGGGACCGGGCCAGCTCCAAGTGCTGCCGTTGGTGCTGCGGGGTGGGAGAAAAACCTGAGACTCCTCCGCGGATTTTTCCCGCCCCCCCCCCCCCTCCCCTTCCAATCTGGCTTTTTTTTTTTTTTTTTTTTATTTTTTTTCCCAACTGGAACCCCACTTTCAGCGCCGCCTCGTAGTTCTCCAGCTCGGCCAAGCGCTCGCCGATTTTGCGGTGAGCCACGGCGCAGCCGATACTGTCTCCGACTCCTTCCAGCAGCCGCAGCTCCTGCCGGTGTTCCTCCAAAGCTTCTTCGTAACGCCCTGCCGGCGAGCGAGGAGGGGGGCGGCGTCGGAGAAAAGAGGAGAGGCTTCTCACATACCCTCAGGAGGGTGAGGACGCAGCCCCTCACACCCCCCCAAAAATGTGGGGGCGAAGGCGGGAGCCCCGGCGGGCCGGGAGGACTCACCATGGCTGGCCAAAATCTCCCCGAGTTGGTTACAAAGCGCCGCCTCTTCCACCAGGCTGCCGCTGCGGTGGGCTTTCTCCTTCGCCTTCTGCAGCTCTGTGGGGTGGAAGGGTGGGGGGGGGCGTTCAGCCCTCTGAGACCCCCCCAGGATCCCCTCTGCCCACCCTATACTGGAGAACCCCCCCTCCATCCCAGTGAGATCGCCCCAGAGATCCCCTCTGCCCACCCCAAACCGGAGAACATCCCCCAGGGAACCCCCCAGCCCAGTGAGACCCCCCTCCCGCCCACCCCAAACTGGAGACCCCACCCCCCCCCCCAAGGGACCCCCCCCAGCCCCGTGAGACCCCCCCGGGATCCCCCCTGCCCACCCCAAACTGGAGAAACCCCCCCAATCCCAGTGAGATCTCCCCAGATATCCCCTCTGCCCACCCCAAACTGGAGGAGAACCTTCCCCCCGCCCAGACCCCTCAGCCCACCCCAAACCAGAGAACATCCCCCAGGGAACCCCCCAGCCCGGTGAGACACCCCCCCCCAGGGGACACCCCCAGCCCCGTGAGACCCCCCCGGGATCCCCCCTGCCCACCCCAAACTGGAGAACCCCCCCCCCATCCCAGTGAGATCTCCCCAGAGATCCCCTCTGCCCACCCCAAACTGGAGAAACCACACCCCCCCCCCAGACCCCTCAGCCCACCCCAAACCAGAGAACATCCCCCAGGGAACCCCCCCCATCCCAGTGAGACCCTCCATAGACCCCCCCTCCCCACCCCCAAACTGGAGAACCCCCCCCCAGGGAACCCTCCAGCCCAGTGAGACCCCCCTCACGCCCATCCCAAACTGGAGACCCCACCCCCCCCCCAAGGGACCCCCCCAGCCCCGTGAGACCCCCCCGGGATCCCCCCTGCCCACCCCATACTGGAGAACCCCCCCTCCATCCCAGTGAGATCGCCCCAGAGATCCCCTCTGCCCACCCCAAACCAGAGAACCCCCCCCCCAGGGAACCCCCCAGCCCAGTGAGACACACCCCCCCGCCCACCCCAAACTGGAGAACTCGCCCCCCCAGGGGACGCCCCCAGCCCCGTGAGACCCCCCCGGGATCCCCCCTGCCCATCCCAAACTGGAGAAACCCCCCCAATCCCAGTGAGATCGCCCCAGAGATCCCCTCTGCCCACCCCAAACCGGAGAACATCCCCCAGGGAACCCCCCAGCCCAGTGAGACCCCCCTCCCGCCCACCCCAAACTGGAGAACTCCCCCCCCCCAGGGGACCCCCCCAGCCCTGTGAGACACCCCCGGGATCCCCCCTGCCCACCCCAAACTGGAGAACCCCCCCCCCATCCCAGTGAGATCTCCCCAGAGATCCCCTCTGCCCACCCCAAACCAGAGAACCCCCCCCCCAGGGAACCCCCCAGCCCAGTGAGACACACCCCCCCGCCCACCCCAAACTGGAGAAACCCCCCCCCCCCCAAAGGGACCCCCCCAGCCCCGTGAGACCCCCCCGGGATCCCCCCTGCCCACCCCAAACTGGAGAAACCCCCCCCAATCCCAGTGAGATCGCCCCAGAGATCCCCTCTGCCCACCCCAAACCAGAGAACCCCCCCCCCAGGGAACCCCCCAGCCCAGTGAGACCCCCCTCCCGCCCACCCCAAACTGGAGACCCCCCCCCCCCCCCAAGGGACCCCCCCAGCCCTGTGAGACACCCCCGGGATCCCCCCTGCCCACCCCAAACTGGAGAACCCCCCCCCAATCCCAGTGAGATCTCCCCAGAGATCCCCTCTGCCCACCCCAAACTGGAGAAACCACACCCCCCCCCCAGACCCCTCAGCCCACCCCAAACCAGAGAACATCCCCCAGGGAACCCCCCAGCCCGGTGAGACACCCCCCCCCAGGGGACCCCCCCCAGCCCCGTGAGACCCCCCCGGGATCCCCCCTGCCCACCCCAAACTGGAGAACCCCCCCCCCATCCCAGTGAGATCTCCCCAGAGATCCCCTCTGCCCACCCCAAACTGGAGAAACCACACCCCCCCCCCAGACCCCTCAGCCCACCCCAAACCAGAGAACATCCCCCAGGGAACCCCCCCCATCCCAGTGAGACCCTCCATAGACCCCCCCTCCCCACCCCCAAACTGGAGAACCCCCCCCCAGGGAACCCTCCAGCCCAGTGAGACCCCCCTCACGCCCATCCCAAACTGGAGACCCCACCCCCCCCCCCAAGGGACCCCCCCAGCCCCGTGAGACCCCCCCGGGATCCCCCCTGCCCACCCCATACTGGAGAACCCCCCCTCCATCCCAGTGAGATCGCCCCAGAGATCCCCTCTGCCCACCCCAAACCAGAGAACCCCCCCCCCAGGGAACCCCCCAGCCCAGTGAGACACACCCCCCCGCCCACCCCAAACTGGAGAACTCGCCCCCCCAGGGGACGCCCCCAGCCCCGTGAGACCCCCCCGGGATCCCCCCTGCCCATCCCAAACTGGAGAAACCCCCCCAATCCCAGTGAGATCGCCCCAGAGATCCCCTCTGCCCACCCCAAACCGGAGAACATCCCCCAGGGAACCCCCAGCCCAGTGAGACCCCCCTCCCGCCCACCCCAAACTGGAGAACTCCCCCCCCCCAGGGGACCCCCCCAGCCCTGTGAGACACCCCCGGGATCCCCCCTGCCCACCCCAAACTGGAGAACCCCCCCCCCATCCCAGTGAGATCTCCCCAGAGATCCCCTCTGCCCACCCCAAACCAGAGAACCCCCCCCCCAGGGAACCCCCCAGCCCAGTGAGACACACCCCCCCGCCCACCCCAAACTGGAGAAACCCCCCCCCCCCCAAAGGGACCCCCCCAGCCCCGTGAGACCCCCCCGGGATCCCCCCTGCCCACCCCAAACTGGAGAAACCCCCCCCAATCCCAGTGAGATCGCCCCAGAGATCCCCTCTGCCCACCCCAAACCAGAGAACCCCCCCCCCAGGGAACCCCCCAGCCCAGTGAGACACACCCTCCCGCCCACCCCAAACTGGAGACCCCCCCCCCCCCCCAAGGGACCCCCCCAGCCCCGTGAGACACCCCCGGGATCCCCCCTGCCCACCCCAAACTGGAGAACCCCCCCCCAATCCCAGTGAGATCTCCCCAGAGATCCCCTCTGCCCACCCCAAACCGGAGAACATCCCCCAGGAAACCCCCCAGCCCAGTGAGACCCCCCCCCGCCCACCCCAAACTGGAGACCCCCCTCCCCAGAGCCCCCAGCCCCCCCCAAACCAGAGAAGCCCCCCATCCCATTGAGACCCCCTAAGAGACCCCCCTGCCCACCCCAAACTGGAGTACCCCCCCCCAGGGAACCCCCCAGCCCAGTGAGACCCCCAAGAGACCCCCACTGCTCACCCCAAACCGGACCCCCCCCCCCAGGGAACCCCCCATCCCAGTGAGACCCCCCAAGAGACCCCCCCTGCCCACCTCAAACCGGACAACATCCCCCCAGGGAACCCCCCCAGCCCGGTGAGACCCCCCCCAGGTCACCCTAAACCGGAGAAGCCCCCCCGGGGAGCCCCTCAGTCCCGTGAGACACCCCCCCCCCCCGCCCCCTGGCTCGGCCCTGAACCCCGGGGGGGGGCGGGGGGAACTCTGCCGCCCCCCGGTGTCCTGTACCCCCCACGGGTGGGGTGTGGTTCCCCCCGGGGGGGGTGTGAAGAGCTCGGGGAGGTGGGGGGGTGGGGTGGGGGGGGCTGTGAAGGGGGTGGTGTCGTGAGGGAAACCGGGGGGCAGAGGCCCGAGGAGGCCCGGGAGGGGCGGGAGGGCCCGGGACCGGAGGGATCTCGGGGGGACGGCGGGCTGAGGGGCTCTGGGGAGGCTCCGGGGCCCCGTGGGGGGCGGTGGGGGGCGGTGGGTCCCGAACTCACGGCGAATCTCCCGCGCCCGCTCCGCGCTCATCCCCCGCCGCCGCCGGACCCGCCGAGCGGACGCCCCGCCCCTCCCCGCCACCCCCATTGGTCGCCGCTTCGCCCCCCTGCGCCAATGGGCGCGGGGAAAGGAGGGAAGAGGCCGCTCCTATTGGTCAGCGCGGGGAATGGAAGCCGCCCCCTCCTCCAGCCCCTCCCCGGGGCGGGGAATAGCGCGCCCGGCTTGTCCCGCGCCCGGCCGCGGGGGATGATGGGAAGAGGGGCGGCCACGCCCCTCCCCACCGCCCCCATTGGCCGCCGCTCCGCCCCTCTGAGCCAATGGGCGTGGGGAAAGGAGGGAAGAGGCCGCTTCTATTGGTCAGCGAGGGGAATGGAAGCCGCCCCCTCCTCCAGCCCCTCCCCGGGGCGGGGAAGAGCGCGCCCGGCCGCGGGGGATGATGGGAAGAAGGGCGGCCACGCCCCCTCGGGGCTCTTCCCAGTGCTCCCAGTACACTCCAGTGGCTCCGGTGTTCCCAGTGCCCCGCGGTGCTCCCCAATACCCCCAGCGCTCCCAGTAATCCCCAGTGCACTCCAGTGGCTCCCAGTACCCGCCAGCCCAGTCCTCCCAGTAACCCCCAGTGCACTCCAGTGGCCCCAGTGCTCCCAGTACCCCCCAGTACACTCCAGTGGCCCCAGTGCTCCCAGTACCTCCCAGCGCTCCCAGTAACCCCCAGTGCACTCCAGTGGCTCCCAGTGCTCCCAGTACCCCCCAGTGCACTCCAGTGGCCCAGTGCTCCCAGTACCTCCCAGCGCTCCCAGTACCCCCCAGTGCACTCCAGTGGCCCAGTGCTCCCAGTACCTCCCAGCGCTCCCAGTAACCCCCAGTGCACTCCAGTGGCTTCCAGTGGTCCCGGTACCCCCCAGTATACTCCAGCAGCCCCAGTGCTCCCAGTACTGCCCAGTACCCCCAGCCCAGTCCTCCCAGTAACCCCGGTGCACTCCAGTAGATCCCAGTGCTCCCAGTACCCCCCCAGCCCAGCAGCCCCAGTGCTCCCAGTTTCCCCCAGTACCCCCTAATGCACTCCAGTGGCTCCCAGTGGTCCCAGTGCTCCCAGTACTGCTCAGTATACTCCAGTAGATCCCAGTGCTCCCAGTACCCCCCAGTACCCCCAGCCTAGTAGCTCCCAGTGTTCCCAGTAACCCCCAATGCACACCAGTGGCCCCAGTGTTCCCAGTAACCCCCAGTGCACTCCAGTAGATCCCAGTGCTCTCCAGTACCCCCAGCCCAGCAGCCCCAGTGCTCCCAGTACCGCCCAGTATACTCCAGCAGCCCCAAGTGCTCCCAGTACTGCCCAGTACCCCCAGACCAGTAGCTCCCAGTGCTCCCAGTAATCCTCAGCGCACTCCAGTGGCTCCCAGTACCCCCCAAGCCCAGTCCTCCCAGTAACCCCCAGTGCACTCCAGTAGATCCCAGTGCTCCCAGTACCCCCCCAGCCCAGCAGCCCCAGTGCTCCCAGTTTCCCCCAGAACCCCCCAGTGCACTCCAGTGGCTCCCAGTGCTCCCAGTACTCCCCAGCCCAGTGGCTCCCAGTGCTCCCCATACCCCCCAGTACACTCCAGTGGCCCCAGTGCTCCCAGTACCCCCCAGTACCCCCAGCCCAGTGGCCCCAGTTTCCCCCAGAACCCCCCAGGTGCACTCCAGTAGCTCCCAGTGCTCCCAGTACGCCCCATCCCAGTCCTCCCAGTACCCCTCAGTGCACTCCAGTGGCTCCCAGTACCCCCAGCCCAATGGCTCCAGTGCTCCCAGTACCCCCCCGGTGCTCCCAGCTCAGTAGCCTCCAGTGCTCCCAGTAACCCCAGCACAGTGCCTCCCAGTATCTCTGGTACACCCAGTCCAGTGCCTCTCAGTATCCCCAGTATGGTGCAGCCCAGTGGCCCCAGTATCCCCAGTACCACCATCCCAGTGCCTCCCAGTATCCCCAGTACACCCAGCCCAGTGCCCCCAGTGTGCCCACTATCCCCACCCTAGTGTCTCCCACTATTTCCAGTATCCCCAGTATGGCCAGCCCAGTGCGTCCCACCATCCCAAATATGGCACAGCCCAGTGCCTCCCAGTATCCCCAGTGCCCCCAGCCCAGTGCCTTCAGTCCTTCCCAGTGCCTCCCAGTGCCCCCAGTATCCCCACCCCAGTCCTTCCCAGTCCCTCCCAGTCCCCCCAGTATCCCCACCCCAGTCCTTCCCATTGCCTCCCAGTGCCTCCGGTGCCTCCCTGCACCCCCAGTATCCCCACCCCAGTCCTTCCCAGTCCCTCCCAGTGCCTCCAGTCCCTCCCAGTCCCCCCACCCCAGTGCCTTCAGTCCTTCCCAGTGCCTCCCAGTCCCCCCAGTATCCCTACCCCAGTCCTTCCCAGTGCCTCCAGTCCTTCCCAGTGCCTCCCAGTCCCCCCAGTATCCCCACCCCAGTCCTTCCCAGTCCCTCCCGGTGCCTCCAGTCCCCCCAGTATCCCCACCCCAGTCCTTCCCAGTCCCTCCCAGTGCCTCCAGTCCCCCCAGTATCCCCACCCCAGTCCTTCCCAGTCCCTCCCAGTGCCTCCAGTCCCCCCAGTATCCCCACCCCAGTCCTTCCCAGTCCCTCCAGTCCCCCCACCACAGTCCTTCCCAGTCCATCCCAGTCCCCCCAGTATCCTCGCCCCAGTGCCTTCAGTCCTTCCCAGTGCCTCCCAGTCCCCCCACCCCAGTCCTTCCCAGTCCCTCCCAGTGCCTCCAGTCCTTCGCAGCACCCCCAGTATCCCCACCCCAGTGCCTCCAGTCCCTCCCAGTCCCCCCAGTACCCCCACCCCAGTCCTTCCCATTGCTTCCCAGTCCCCCCCAGTATCCCCACCCCAGTCCTTCCCAGTCCCTCCCAGTGCCTCCAGTCCCCCCAGTATCCCCACCCCAGTCCTTCCCAGTCCCTCCCAGTGCCTCCAGTCCTTCCCAGTCCCCCCAGTATCCCCACCCCAGTCCTTCCCAGTCCCTCCCAGTCCCCCCAGTATCCCCACCCCAGTCCTTCCCAGTCCCTCCCAGTGCCTCCAGTCCCCCCAGTATCCCCACCCCAGTCCCTCCCAGTGCCTCCAGTCCCCCCAGTATCCCCACCCCAGTCCTTCCCAGACCCTCCCAGTCCCCCCAGTATCCCCACTCCAGTCCTTCCCAGTCCCTCCCAGTGCCTCCAGTCCCCCCAGTATCCCCACCCCAGTGCCTTCAGTCCTTCCCAGTGCCTCCCAGTCCCCCCACCCAGTCCTTCCCAGTCCCTCCCAGTCCCCCCCAACCGGACTCCTCGTGGGTTTGGTTTTTATTCTACCAATAAAAGAGCCGCCGTCCGCCGAGCGCCCCTCCCCCCCCCCCCCCCCCCCCCCCCCGCGCGCGACCCACAATCACCATTATTAATTTTTTTGGTTTTTTTTTGTTTTTTTTGTTTTTTGCTTTAAAAGGGGTTTTGGCGGCGCGCGGGGGGGGGGATTTTTTTTTTGGGGGGGGCGTTTTTGTTTGTTTTTTTCTTTTTTATTCGTTTTTGGGGGGGTTTGTTGGGTTTTGGGGGTTGGGTTTTTTTTGGGGGGGGGGTAATTTTTGGGGGGTGTTGGATTTTTTGGGGGGAATCCGGGTGGGTTTGGGGTTTTTTGTTGTTTTTTTTTTTTTTTTCTCTGTTTTTTTTTTTCTCTTTTTTTTTTTTTTTGTCTGATTTGACTTTTTTTTTGGCTGATTTTTGGGGGGTATTTTTGTTTGGGGTTTTGGGGGGCGTTTTTTTGTTTTTTTTTTTTTTTTTGGGGGGGGGTCGCGTTTGGGGGGTTTTGTTTATTTTTTTGGGGGGGGGAGTTTTTAGTTTGAGTTTTGGGGCTTTTTTTTGGTTTTTAGGGTTTTTTTTTTTGTTCGGTTTTGGGTATTTTTCCCCCCCCTTTTTTTTTTTTTTTTTTTGTTTGTTTGGGGTTTTTTTGGGGGCGATTTGGGGTATTTTTGGGGCTGTTGGTTGTGTTTGTTCGGGGGGGGGGGGAGGGGGTGTTTCCTTCGTTTTTTTTTGGTTTTGTTGGATTTTGGGTTTCCTTTTGCCTTTTTGGGGGGATTTGTTTGTTCGGGATTTTTGGTTCGGGGTTTTTTTTTTGGGGGGATTTTGTTTGGATTGAGGTTTTTTTGTCTGATTTGGGGTTTTTTCCTTTGATTTTTAAAATTTTGTTATTTTCCCCATTTATTTTGTTATTTTTCCCATTTATTTTGTTGGGGGTTTTTTTCCCCCATTTATTTTGTTGGGTTTTTTCCCCATTTATTTTGTTGTTTTTTTTCCCATTTATTTTGTTGGGTTTTCCCCATTTTTTGGAGTTTTTCCCATTTTTTTTTTTTTTTTTTTCCCCCATTAATTTGGTTTTTTTCTTTTCTTTTTTCCATTTATTTGGGTCTTTTGCCATATTTTGGGGTCTTTCCCACTTTTTTTGGGTCTTTCCCACCTATTTGGGGTCTTTCCCACCTATTTGGGGTCTTTCCCACTTTTTTGGGTCTTTCTCACTTATTTGGGGTTTTTCCGGCTTTTTTGGGTCTTTCCCACTTTTTTGGGGTCTCTCCCACTTTTTTGGGGTCTCTCCCACTTTTTTGGGGGTCTTTCCCACCTATTTGGGGTCTTTCCCACTTTTTGGGGTCTTTCCCACTTATTTTGGGGTCTTTCTCACTTTTTTGGGTCTTTCCCGCTTATTTGGGTCTTTCCCACTTTTTGGGGTCTTTCCCACTTTTTTTGGGTCTTTCCCACTTATTAGGGGTCTTTCCCGCTTATTTGGGGTCTTTCCCTCTTTTTTGGGGTCTTTCCCACTTTTTTTGGGTCTTTCCCACCTATTTGGGGTCTTTCCCACTTTTTGGGGTCTTTCCCACTTATTTTGGGGTCTTTCCCGCTTTTTTGGGGTCTTTCCCGCTTTTTGGGGGTCTTTCCCGCTTTTTGGGGGTCTTTCCGGCTTATTTGGGGTCTTTCCCACTTATTTTGGGGTCTTTCCGGCTTATTTGGGGTCTTTCCCGCTTTTTTGGGGTCTTTCCAGCTTATTTGGGGTCTTTCCCGCTTATTTGGGGTCTTTCCCGCTTATTTGGGGTCTTTCCCGCTTATTTGGGGGTCTTTCCCACTTATTTGGGGTCTTTCCCGCTTATTTGGGGTCTTTCACGCTTTTTTGGGGTCTTTCACGCTTTTTTGGGGTCTTTCCCGCTTTTTTGGGGTCTTTCCCGCTTTTTTGGGGTCTTTCCCGCTTTTTTGGGGTCTTTCTCACCTATTTGGGGTCTTTCCCACTTATTTGGGGTCTTTCCCACTTATTTGGGGTCTTTCCCACTTATTGGGGTCTTTCCCACTTATTTGGGGTCTTTCCCACTTATTTGGGGTCTTTCCGGCTTATTTGGGGTCTTTCCCGCTTTTTTGGGGGTCTTTCCCGCTTTTTTGGGGTCTTTCTCACCTATTTGGGGTCTTTCCCACCTATTTTGGGGTCTTTCCCACCTATTTTGGGGTCTTTCCTGCTTTTTGGGGGTCTTTCCCGCTTTTTTGGGTCTTTCCCACTTTTTTGGGGTCTTTCCCACTTTTTTGGGGTCTTTCCCGCTTCTTTTGGTGTTTTGTTTTTTTTTTTTTTTTCCCTTTTCCATTTTTTTTTTTTTTTTTTCCCCCATTTCTTTTGATTTTTTTCCCCATCTTTTTGGGCTGTTCCCCCCCATCTTTTGGGGCTGTTTCCCATATTTTTGGGGCTGTTCCCCCCCATCTTTTGGGGGCTGTTCCCCCCCATCTTTTGGGCTTTTTCCCATATTTTTTGGCTGTTCCCCCCCATTTTTTTGGGCTTTTCCCCCCCATCGTTTTGGGGCTGTTCCCCCCCATCGTTTTGGGGCTGTTCCCCCCCATCGTTTTGGGGGCTGTTCCCCCCCATCTTTTGGGCTTTTTCCCCCCATCCCTTTGGGCTTTTTCCCATATTTTTGGGCTGTTCCCCCCCATCTTTTTGGGGCTGTTTCCCATCTTTTTGGGCTGTTTCCCATCTTTTTGGAGCTGTTCCCCCCATCTTTTTGGACTGTTCCCCATCTTTTGGGGCTGTTCCCCCCCATCTTTTGGGGGGTTGTTTCCCATATTTTTGGACTGTTCCCCCCCATTTTTTGGGGACTGTTCCCCCCCATCTTTTTGGACTGTTCCCCATCTTTTGGGGGCTGTTCCCCCCCATTTTTTTGGGGCTGTTTCCCATCTTTTTGGACTGTTCCCCCCCC